>NC_069500.1:990535911-990665911 GCF_027579735.1 Bombina bombina
AATCATTCACTTTTTCACATATTTTTTCACAAACTTTCGGTTTCTCACTGAAATTATTTACAAACAGCTTGTGCAATTATGGCATAAATGGTTGTAAATTCTTCTCTGGGATCCCCTTTGTTCAGAAATAGCAGACATATATAGCTTTGGCGTTGCTTTTTGGTAATTAGAAGGCAGCTAAATGCCACTGCGCACCACAAGTGTATTATGCCCAGCAGTTAAGGGGTTAATTAGGGAGCTTTTAGGGAGCTTGTAGGGTTAATTTTAGCTTTAGTGTAGTGTAGTAGACAACCCCAAGTATTGATCTAGGCTCATTTTGGTATATTTCATGCCACCATTTCACCGCCAAATGCGATCACATAAAAAAAAAACCGTTAACTTTTTCACAATTTTAGGTTTCTCACTGAAATCATTTACAAACAGCTTGTGTAATTATGGCACAAATGGTTGTAAATGCTTCTCTGGGATCCCCTTTGTTCAGAAATAGCAGCCATATATGGCTTTGGCATTGCTTTTTGGTAATTAGAAGTCCGCTTAATGTCACTGCGCACCACACGTATATTATGCCTAGCAGTGCAGGGGTTAATTAGGGAGCTTGTAGGGAGCTTGTATGGTTAATTTTAGCTTTAGTGTAGTGTAGTAGACAACCCAAAGTATTGATCTAGGCCCATTTTGGTGTATTTCATGCCACCATTTCACAGCCAAATGCGAACAAATAAAAAAAAACGTTACATTTTTCACAATTTTAGGTTTCTCACTGAAATCATTTACAAACAGCTTGTGCAATTATGGCACAAATGGTTGTAAATGCTTCTCTGGGATCCCCTTTGTTCAGAAATAGCAGACATATATGACTTTGGCGTTGCTTTCTGGTAATTAGAAGGCCGCTAAATGCTGCTGCGCCTCACACGTCTATTATGGCTAGCAGTGAAGGGGTTAATTAGGGAGTTTGTAGGGAGCTTGCAGGGTTAATTTTAGCTTTAGTGTAGAGATCAGCCTCCCACCTGACACATCCCACCCCCTGATCCCTCCCAAACAGCTCCCTTCCCTCCTCCACCCCACAATTGTCCCCGCCATCTTAAGTACTGGCAGAAAGTCTGCCAGTACTAAAATAAAAGTTTTTTAAAAATATATATATTTTTTAGCATATTTACATATGCTACTGTGTAGGATCCCCCCCTTAGCCCCCAACCTCCCTGATCCCCCCAAAACCACTCTCTAACCCTCCCCTCTGCCTTACTGGGGGCCATCTTGGGTACTAGCAGCTGTCTGCCAGTACCCAGTTTGCAAAAAAATTTTTATTTTTTTTATTTTTTACCCGGTTTTTCTGTAGTGTAGCTTCCCCCTCCCCACAGAACAACCCCCACCACCTAACTGATGTTTTTTTTTTTATTTGATATGTTTATTTTTTTAGATTTTTTTTTCATTTTCCTACGTGCACATGCGCGTGTCAGTGCGCGCCCCCTGGCATCCCCGCCCACGATCCCGCCCCCCTCCACATCACGAGGGCCCTCGATGGCCGCCACCCGCCTCCCGGTCCGGCTCCCACCCACCAACGCAGTAAGCCACCAATCTCCGGTGCAGAGAGGGCCACAGAGTGGCTCTCTCTGCACCGGATGGCTTAAAAAGGTTATTGCAGGATGCCTCCATATCGAGGCATCACTGCAATAACCGGAAAGCAGCTGGAAGCGAGCAGGATCGCTTCCAGCTGCTTTCCACACCGAGGACGTGCAGGGTACGTCCTCAGGCGTTAACTGCCTTTTTTTTTTTTATCACTTTTTGATCACTTTTTTCGGTCACTAAGGGGTTAAACAAGGGACCTAGCATTTTATTGTGGAGGAAAGTGGGGGACAATATGGTTACTTTTTTGAGCTCTCGGGAGCAATAACCAGCCAAATTTGCCAGTTTACAGGTGTGCTATAAATTATCGCTCCAATTAATGCTCCCCTTGTAATCTAGCCCAATATTTTTTAAGTCTTCTGAATTGGGAGTGTGTTATCCTTATAACTACACAATGCCTAAAGTTCCAAATGTATATAGCCTAGTATACAAATGTACGATATGCTCTGATGTATATACATGTATTATTAATATATTACATTATAAATGGTGTGCAGACAGTTCAATGCAAAATCCATTCAATGACTTTAGAAAGAGCTCTCATGCTGCAGGACTTGAATGAATGTAGACAAATTCCACAGTCTTAAGTAACATAAGAGCACAGCATTCTCAATCATTTCACTCTTAAAGTAATTGTTATGGAATGACCAGCATAATTTTCCATGAATATTGTTGTTAATGCAATTTAATAAAACCATTAAGTGCTTGATGTATTTATAAGTTACATCACATTTTGATGGACAGAGATTGCAGACAAGCAGTTAATGTAAAGTACTTTTTAGAATGATGGTACTAAGTGGAATATTTAATGGTGCAAAATACTCTGCGCTGAATGAACAATGCTATACAACAAGGGGGGCAGTTACATGCTTGCTACAATATGCTTAGTGAAGGCATTGGGTGATTATGACAATAAGTGACAAATAGCCACAGATGAGTCAGAATATTTTCCTATCTTTTAATGAACATTGTAGTCAATTTTTTTTAATTTTGTTTTTATTTAAAACAGTGCATTTCACAATGCATTTTTTTTTACATAATACAGATTAGGAACTGTACATTTTTTCAGGTGCTACATTGCTCTATATTATTCCTCAGGGCTTCTTTGTTTATATCTTCTATATCTTTTAAACTGCATAAAAAAACAATGCCGCTAAAAAACACCCCCACAGCTTGATGCTACCACTACCATGCTTCACCATTGGGATGGTATTGCACAGGTGATGAGAGGTGCCTGGTTTCCTCCAGAGATGACGCTTGGAATTGAGGCCAAACAGTTAAATCTTCATATCATTAGAACATGGAATCTTGTTTATGATAATCTGACTGAGAGTCCTTTATGTACTTGCTTGCAAACTCCAAGTGGGCTTTCACGTGTCTAGCACTGAGGAGAAGCTTCCGTCTGGCCATTCTGTCCTAAAGCCCAGACTGGCGAAGTGTTGCAGTGATGTTTGTCCTTCTGTACGTTTCTTCCATCTCCACACATGATCTCTGGTGTCCAACCAGAGTGTCCATTGGATTCCTGGTCACCTCTCTTACCAAGGCCCTTCTCCTCCCATCGCTCAGTCTTCCATTTAAGCATTACGTAGTCTACTGTGCTATTGTGAACCTTCAGTGCAGCCAATTTTTTTTTCCGGGAGTTCCTTTGACCTAATGGCTTGTTTTTTGCTCTGATATACATTTTCATGCTGTGAGACCTTATATAGACAGGTTTGTGCCTTTCCAAATCCTGTCTAACTAATTTGCAACTGAATTTGCCACAAGTGGACTCCAATCAAAGTATAGAAGCATCTTAAAGATGATCTGGAGAAAAGTGATATACCTGAGCTAAATTTTAAGTGTCACCTAAATAGCACTCTTTCCCTAATCAATAGTGACAAAGATTGGGCAAGATATGAGTGTCCTAGGAGGAGGGAGTGCACAGGGATTTTTTAAAAAATATAACCTTTATTTGGTAATTTAAAAGAAAAAGACAAATACAATCAACATACATATATTGTTAAAAACACAGGATTTGGTCTAATTTGGTTTGTATCCAATTTTGACAGAATGTGACGAGTGGTTGTAGCATACATTGATATGACTTAACTTGAAATAACTCTCAGGTCGGGAAGATCTCTAGCAGTAGGTAGTGATCTAATGCTCTTAGAGCTTACATAATATTCATAGAGCTTGTATTACTATAATATTGACTCTGCTGTTAATTTATGTTATCTGTAATTCAAAGTTCAATTCAGGTTGTCTTCCTGGGTATCTTGTATGCAAACATACAGTTATCTCACCCTTGATTGATATACGATTGTATTTATTACTACGTGTGAAATCAAAGAAAGGATTTCTGTTGGTGTAGGAATACAATATACCCTATTTTATTAGGACTGGTCTATAGTTATATAAAACAGTATCTTGTTGACTTTCTATTTATTTCTTATGACAAACGTTTTCATACAAATATCCAGGTCATCTGTTGTTACAAATGTGATAGGCTAAGTGCAGTATTTGCATTTAACAAAATCTAAGCGAACTTAGACAGACAGTACTGTCTATATGGAACTACACTTGTAAGTACGATATCAGGTCTCCCCATATATACGGCTAGATTTAGAGTTTTGTTGGTAACGACCCGCGTAGCTAACGCTGGCTTTTTTCTGGCCGCACCTTTAAAATAACTCTGGTATTGAGAGTCCACAGAATGGCTGCGTTAGGCTCCAAAAAAGGAGCGTAGAGCATATATAACGCAACTGCAACTCTCGATACCAGAGTTGCTTACGGACGCGGCCAGCCTCAAAAACGTGCTCCTTTATTGCAGGTGTTAGGCTTTTTTTTAGCCGGCTCTCCCCATTGATGTCTATTGGGAAATCGTGCACAAGCACGTAAAACCAGCTCGCTGCCATATTGCCTGCTAACGCTGGGTTTTGCAAACCTGTAATGGGGCTGTTTGAGCTGAAAAAAAAACCTAACACCTGCAAAAAAGCCGCGTTCAGCTACTAACGCAGCCCCATTGTTTGCTATGGGGAAACACTTCCTACGTCTGCACCTAACACTCTAACATGTACCCCGAGTCTAAACACCCCTAACCTTACACTTATTAACCCCTAATCTGCCGCCCCTGCTATCGCTGACCCCTGCATATTATTATTAACCCCTAATCTGCCGCTCCGTACACCGCCGCTACTTACATTATCCCTATGTACCCCTAATCTGCTGCCCCTAACACCGCCGACCCCTATATTATATTTATTAACCCATAATCTGCCCCCCACAACGTCGCCTCCACCTGCCTACACTTATTAACCCCTAATCTGCCGACCGGACCGCACCACTATTATAATAAAGTTATTAACCCCTAATCCGCCTCACTAACCCTATAATAAATAGTATTAACCCCTAATCTGCCCTCCCTAATATCGCCGACACCTAACTTCAAATATTAACCCCTAATCTGCCGACTGGAGCTCACCGCTATTCTAATAAATGTATTAACCCCTAAAGCTAAGTCTAACCCTAACACTAACACCCCCCTAACTTAAATATAATTTAAATCTAACGAAATTAATTAACTCTTATTAAATAACTTATTCCTATTTAAAGCTAAATACTTACCTGTAAAATAAATCCTAATATAGCTACAATATAAATTATAATTATATTATAGCTATTTTAGGATTTATATTTATTTTACAGGTAACTTTGTATTTATTTTAACCAGGTACAATAGCTATTAAATAGTTAAGAACTATTTAATAGTTACCTAGTTAAAATAAGTACAAAATTACCTGTAAAATAAATCCTAACCTAAGTTACAATTAAACCTAACACTATACTATCATTAAATTAATTAAATAAAATACCTACAATTACCTACAATTAAACCTAACACTACACTATCAATACATTAATTAAATACAATACCTACAAATAACTGCAATGAAATAAACTAACTAAAGTACAAAAAATAAAAAAGAACTAAGTTACAAAAAATAAAAAAATTTTTACAAACATTTGAAATATATTACAACAATTTTAAACTAATTACACCTACTCTAAGCCCCCTTATAAAATAACAAAGCCCCCCAAAATAAAAAAAATGCCCTACCCTATTCTAAATTACTAAAGTTTAAAGCTCTTTTACCTTACCAGCCCTGAACAGGGCCTTTTGCGGGGCATGCCCCAAGAAGTTCAGCTCTTGTGCCTGTAAAAAGAAACATAAAATACCCCCCCCCCCAACATTACAACCCACCACCCACATACCCCTAATCTAACCCAAACCCCCCTTAAATAAACCTAACACTAAGCCCCTGAAGATCTCCCTACCTTGAGTCGTCTTCACCCAGCCGAGCCAAATTCTTCATCCAAGCGGAGCAAGAAGAGGTCCTCCATCCGGTAGAAGTCTTCATCCAAGCGGGGCAGAAGAGGTCTTCCATCCGATTGAAGTCTTCATCCAAGCGGGATCTTCTATCGTCATCCATCCGGAGCGGAGCGGCAGCATCCTGAAGACCTCCGACGCGGAACATCCATCCTGGCCGACGACTGAACGACGAATGACGGTTCCTTTAAATGATGTCATCCAAGATGGCGTCCCTCGAATTCCGATTGGCTGATAGGATTCTATCAGCCAATCGGAATTAAGGTAGGAATATTCTGATTGGCTGATGGAATCAGCCAATCAGAATCAAGTTCAATCCGATTGGCTGATCTTCAGGGGCTTAGTGTTAGGTTTATTTAAGGGGGGTTTGGGTTAGATTAGGGGTATGTGGGTGGTGGGTTGTAATGTTGGAGGGGGGGGTATTGTATGTTTCTTTTTACAGGCAAAAGAGCTGAACTTCTTGGGGCATGCCCCGCAAAGGGCCCTGTTCAGGGCTGGCAAGGTAAAAGAGCTTTGAAATTTAGTAATTTAGAATAGGGTAGGGCATTTTTTTATTTTGGGGGGCTTTGTTATTTTATTAGGGGGCTTAGAGTAGGTGTAATTATTTTAAAATTGTTGTAATATATTTCTAATGTTTGTAAATATTTTTTTATTTTTTGTAACTTAGTTCTTTTTTATATTTTGTACTTTAGTTAGTTTATTTCATTGTAGTTATTTGTAGGTATTGTATTTAATTAATGTATTGATAGTGTAGTGTTAGGTTTAATTGTAGGTAATTGTAGGTATTTTATTTAATTAATTTAATGATAGTATAGTGTTAGGTTTAATTGTAACTTAGGTTAGGATTTATTTTACAGGTAATTTTGTACTTATTTTAACTAGGTAACTATTAAATAGTTCTTAACTATTTAATAGCTATTGTACCTGGTTAAAATAAATACAAAGTTACCTGTAAAATAAATATAAATCCTAAAATAGCTATAATATAATTATAATTTATATTGTAGCTATATTAGGATTTATTTTACAGGTAAGTATTTAGCTTTAAATAGGAATAAGTTATTTAATAAGAGTTAATTTATTTCGTTAGAATAAAATTATATTTAACTTAGGGGGGGTGTTAGGGTTAGGGTTAGAATTAGCTTTAGGGGTTAAAAAATTTATTAGAATAGCGGTGAGCTCCTGTCGGCAGATTAGGGGTTAATTATTGTAGGTAGCTGGCTGCGACGTTGTGGGGGGCAGGTTAGGGGTTAATAAATATAATATAGGGGTCGGCGGTGTTAGGGGCAGCAGATTAGGGGTACATAAGGATAACGTAGGTGGCGGCGCTTTGCGGTCGGCAGATTAGGGGTTAATAAGTGTAGGTAGGTAGTGGCGACGTTGTGGGGGGCAGATTAGGGGTTAATAAATATAATATAGGGGTCGGCGGTGTTAGGGGCAGCAGATTAGGGGTACATAAGTATAACGTAGGTGGCGGTCGGCAGATTAGGGGTTAAAAAAATTTAATCGAGTGGCGGCGATGTGGGGGGACCTCGGTTTAGGGGTACATAGGTAGTTTATGGGTGTTAGTGTACTTTATAGTACAGTAGGTAAGAGCTTTATGAACCGGCGTTAGCCCAGAAAGCTCTTAACTCCTGACTTTTTTCTGCGGCTGGAGTTTTGTCGTTAGATTTCTAACGCTCACTTCAGCCACTCTAAATACCGGAGTTAGAAAGATCCCATTGAAAAGATAGGATACGCAATTGACGTAAGGGGATCTGCGGTATGGAAAAGTCGCGGCTGAAAAGTGAGCGTTAGACCCTTTTTTTAATGACTCCAAATACCGGCGGTAGCCTAAAACCAGAGTTAGGAGCCTCTAACGCTGGTTTTCACGGCTACCGCCAAACTCCAAATCTAGGCCATAGTTTGTTATCAGATATTGGTGAAAAATTTGCTAAATAAATTGACAGAATATTTACTGGGCTTTCACGCCTAATAGGAACAAATAGCCTTAATAAAGTCTCAACTTATTCTGGGATTAGTGTTACTTTGTAAAATGTGCATGTTAAGGTAACTTTGAATTATTCTGTTACTTTGGTTAGATCTTAATAAATTTAAGGCAGCTATCTGCGTTGAAAAATATGATGCGCTGCTTAATTCACTAAGTAACAGTTTAATATATTGCTGAAACTCAGCTGAATTTAATATTTACCATTTATTAAAATATAATATTATCCCTTCCTTGTGATAGATATAATTGTTATGATGGTAAAAATACTTAGGAGAAATTCTTCTTATATAACATTTTAGTTGTTTCAGTCTGCTTGAATAAAGTTTGTAACAGACTGTTCGTGACTGGTTGTAAAAAGATACTGCCTTTCACGCTCTTATGTTACATTTTGGTTGTATCAGTCTGCATGAATAGAATTTGTAACAGCCTGTTCGTGACCGGTTATACCAAGATACTGCCTGTCTCGCTTTTATGTTACACTGCTGCACATTAGCGTTTTGTGTTACTGATAAATTTGTGAGATCAGTACATTTGTTAAATTGAATATTTCGCAATTTATATTCACATAAGAGTTATAGTAATGTGTCTATATTTGTCACCAACAATTTTAGATTAAACTGGAAGTTTTTGTGTTTTATACACGCGTAAGGGTTACAACAGCAGAGTGAATTTATTAGAGCGCTACCGCAAAGTAGCGAATATGAGTAGAGTTTTTGGATTCTACTTATCCTGGATATCAATTAGTTAATCCGTATAGTGAAACTGAAACTTGCAGTCTAACGGCATTAGACCAGTAATTAACTAAGTATTAGGGGTACCATATACAAATTCCAAAGTCCCAAATTAATCAATCTTATACTAGGACGTTACGGCAGGTACCAGTTAAACTTACAACAAAGTTACTAACTATATCCCTATTCTGAGATCAGTTAACTTAACATAGTGCACAACCACTTTAAATTTTAAGTATTAAAGACCAAAATTCCTGCTAGTTAAAAAATGCTAAGAGGCATTCACGACAAACAATTCCCTAACATGTTTCACCACTAACGTGGCTTTTTCAAAGGGTATGGCGCGGCCAAACAAGTGTCTTTTTATTGGCTCGCACTGCCCCTCCTGTTTGACGTCATTGGACAAATCCGGAGGTTCGTAACAAGGAACCAATTGTTGAATATAAAACAGCCTTTGTACATAAGAGGAAAGATGTGATTGGACAAGGCTGTATTTTCATTCATATTATGTGTAATTTAAGATCATTCTATGATACTATGATTGTAAAATATTATCTAAGAAAAACAGAAAAGAGAACGTCTACTGTCTATTGAATTATTTTGGAGAATAAACACTAAACAGTGAATATTTCTTGTGATTCTTAAATTGTATTACAACTCGCCATATGACAGGCTGCATTGCTAGTGAGTAATGCAGAGGTATGAATTGAATTGCTTGGTTATTCATTATAAGAATATGAGATGGAGAGGGTTGAATGTAAAGAATTTATTAGAGAAGTATGTACATTGCAACATAATATGATTTTAACCCCTTAATGACCACAATGTACCCTGTATGTCACTGGTCGTTAAAGGTTTTTTCAGGACATAATAGCACAAGTCTAGCAAGAACACGCTATTAATACCCTCCCTCCAGCAGGCTTTGTGGAATTGAGCAGTCTCAACGCTGGTCGCAAGACCGCACTATAAAACAATCAAGTCCCAAAAAAAGGCCAGTGACATACAGGGTACGTCGCTGGTCCTTAAACTCTGATCTGTGTTTATCAGATAAACGTTATAACTTCCTGATTTTGAAGTGAAAAGTATCACAAATGATATTGAATGAAGGGAAAATGGTCTGACATAGTCACTTGTAATTACATACAAAATCCCACTATTTCGTAAATCTTTAGAGGATGATATAGAAAACTGTTAATCAACTTTTTAATTCTGATCAGGACAGAAAGCTATACAGCTAAATATATAGGTATTAATGAAGTATTGTTATCCAATATTTCTATTATGGAGTAACACAACATTGACTATAGGGTTGATGTGAATCTAAAGTATGAACGTACTGAGATTGAATCTCTGAATGTTAAAAAAGGTGTTAAACTATAAATTGCTGAGTGACTTCTCTTACAAATATTAAAGTTAAGGGTCTAAATAATAGACTTAATATCTTAAAGTGATACAGTGCAAGAACATAAGATAAATAATGTGAAAAGTGAGCTCAAGAGAGTTTGTGCTAATCTATAATGATCATAAAAGAGTAAGTGAATGGAAGTGCTAAACCAGGATGGGGATGATCACATTGTGTGATGAAGTTTCGGTGAGAGTGGTTCAAGTGAGGTATAAGTGATAAAACCTATAGCAAATGTAAAAAAATTGTGGTACATAAAATAAATATAGACACATTACTATAACTCTTATGTGAATATAAATTGCGAAATATTCAATTTAACAAATGTACTGATCTCACAAATTTATCAGTAACACAAAACGCTAATGTGCAGCAGTGTAACATAAAAGTGAGACAGGCAGTGTCTTGGTATAACCGGTCACGAACAGGCTGTTACAAATTCTATTCATGCAGACTGATACAACCAAAATGTAACATAAGAGCGTGAAAGGCAGTATCTTTTTACAACCAGTCACGAACAGTCTGTTACAAACTTTATTCAAGCAGACTGAAACAACTAAAATGTTATATAAGAAGAATTTCTCCTAAGTATTTTTACCATCATAACAATTATATCTATCACAAGGAAGGGATAATATTATATTTTAATAAATGGTAACTATTAAATTCAGCTGAGTTTCAGCAATATATTAAACTGTTACTTAGTGAATTAAGCAGCACATCATATTTTTCAACGCAGATAGCTGCCTTAAATTTATTAAGATCTAACCAAAGTAACAGAATAATTCAAAGTTACCTTAACATGCACATTTTACAAAGTAACACTAATCCCAGAATAAGTTGAGACTTTATTAAGGCTATTTGTTCCTATTAGGCGTGAAAGCCCAGTAAATATTCTGTCAATTTATTTAGCAAATTTTTCACCAATATCTGATAACAAACTATATATGGGCAGACCTGATATCGTACTTACAAGTGTAGTTCCATATAGACAGTACTGTCTGTCTAAGTTTGCTTAGATTTTGTTAAATGCAAATACTGCACTTAGCCTATCACATTTGTAACAACAGATGACCTGGATATTTGTATGAAAACGTTTGTCATAAGAAATAAATAGAAAGTCAACAAGATACTGTTTTATATAACTATAGACCAATAGGGTATATTGTATTCCTACACCAACAGAAATCCTTTCTTTGATTTCACACGTAGTAATAAATACAATCGTATATCAATCAAGGGTGAGATAACTGTGTGTTTGCATACAAGATACCCAGGAAGACAACCTGAATTGAACTTTGAATTACAGATAACACATTAACAGCAGAGTCAATATTATAGTAATACAAGCTCTATGAATATTATGTAAGCTCTAAGAGCATTAGATCACTACCTACTCTTAGAGATCTTCCCGACCTGAGAGTTATTTCAAGTTAAGTCATATCAATGTATGCTACAACCGCTCGTCACATTCTGTCAAAATTGTATACAAACCAAATTAGACCAAATCCTGTGTTTTTAACAATATATGTATGTTGATTGCATTTATCTTTTTCTTTTAAATTACCAAATAAAGGTTATATTTTAAAAAAATCCCTGTGCACTCCCTCCTCCTAGGACACTCATATCTTGCCCAATCTTTGCCACTATTGATTAGGGAAAGAGTGCTATTTAGGTGTACAATCCATCAATCTTCAGATTGATATTGTTTTTTGTATATAACTAGTACACAGCACCTCAGCCATTCTGAAATATAGTAAAACTGGACTATAAACGCATTTATACATATATTTTATCAATAGATCCAGAGACTAACAGGCTACCCTAATATGTAAATCCCAGCAGTGCCATTAGTACTTTGTCTTTTTTTATGACGGTGCACTGTATATGTGAAGCACGTGCACATGTTTATACTGATAGCCTGCAGGTTATGACGGTGCACTGTATATGTGAAGCACGTGCATGTGTTCATACTGATAGCCTGCAGGTTATGACGGTGCACTGTATATGTGAAGCACGTGCATGTGTTCATACTGATAGCCTGCAGGTTATGACGGTGCACTGTATATGTGAAGCACGTGCACATGTTCATACTGATAGCCTGCAGGTGAGCACGAGCACATGTTTATACTGATAGCCTGCAGGTTATGACGCTGCACTGTATGTGTGAAGCACGTGCACATGTTTATACTGATAGCCTGCAGGTTATGACGGTGCACTGTATATGTGAAGCACGTGCATGTGTTCATACTGATAGCCTGCAGGTTATGACGGTGCACTGTATATGTGAAGCACGTGCACATGTTTATACTGATAGCCTGCAGGTTATGAAGGTGCACTGTATATGTGAAGCATGTGCACATGTTCATACTGATAGCCTGCAGGTTATGACGCTGCACTGTATATGTGAAGCACGTGCACATGTTTATACTGATAGCCTGCAGGTTATGAAGGTGCACTGTATATGTGAAGCATGTGCACATGTTCATACTGATAGCCTGCAGGTTATGACGGTGCACTGTATATGTGAAGCACGTGCACATGTTCATACTGATAGCCTGCAGGTGAGCACGAGCACATGTTTATACTGATAGCCTGCAGGTTATGACGCTGCACTGTATGTGTGAAGCACGTGCACATGTTTATACTGATAGCCTGCAGGTTATGAAGGTGCACTGTATATGTGAAGCACGTGCAATTGTTTATACTGATAGCCTGCAGGTTATAACGGTGCACTGTATATGTAAAGCAAGTGCACATGTTTATACTGATAGCCTGCAGTTTATGACAGTGCATTGTATATGTGAAGCACGTGCACATGTTTATACTGATAGCCTGCAGGTTATGACGCTGCACTGTATATGTAAAGCAAGTGCACATGTTCATACTGATAGCCTGCAGGTTATGACGGTGCACTGTATATGTGAAGCACGTGCACATGTTCATACTGATAGCCTGCAGGTTATGACGGTGCACTGTATATGTGAAGCACGTGCACATGTTTATACTGATGTTTATACTGATAGCCTGCAGGGTATGACGGTGCACTGTATATGTGAAGCACGTGCACATGTTTATACTGATAGCCTGCAGGTTATGACGGTGCACTGTATATGTGAAGCACGTGCACATGTTCATACTGATAGCCTGCAGGTGAGCACGAGCACATGTTTATACTGATAGCCTGCAGGTTATGACGCTGCACTGTATGTGTGAAGCACGTGCACATGTTTATACTGATAGCCTGCAGGTTATGAAGGTGCACTGTATATGTGAAGCACGTGCACATGTTTATACTGATAGCCTGCAGGTTATAACGGTGCACTGTATATGTAAAGCAAGTGCACATGTTTATACTGATAGCCTGCAGTTTATGACAGTGCATTGTATATGTGAAGCACGTGCACATGTTTATACTGATAGCCTGCAGGTTATGACGCTGCACTGTATATGTAAAGCAAGTGCACATGTTTATACTGATAGCTTGCAGGTTATGACGCTGCACTGTATATGTAAAGCAAGTGCACATGTTCATACTGATAGCCTGCAGGTTATGACGGTGCACTGTATATGTGAAGCATGTGCACATGTTCATACTGATAGCCTGCAGGTTATGACGGTACACTGTATATGTGAAGCACGTGCACATGTTTATACTGATGTTTATACTGATAGCCTGCAGGGTATGACGGTGCACTGTATATGTGAAGCACGTGCACATGTTTATACTGATAGCCTGCAGGTTATGACGGTGCACTGTATATGTGAAGCACGTGCACATGTTTATACTGATAGCCTGCAGGGTATGACGGTGCACTGTATATGTGAAGCACGTGCACATGTTTATACTGATAGCCTGCAGGTTATGACGCTGCACTGTATATGTGAAGCACGTGCACATGTTTATACTGATAGCCTGCAGGGTATGACGGTGCACTGTATATGTAAAGCAAGTGCACATGTTTATACTGATAGCCTGCAGGTTATGACGCTGCACTGTATGTGTGAAGCACGTGCACATGTTTATACTGATAGCCTGCAGGTTATGACGGTGCACTGTATATGTGAAGCATGTGCACATGTTTATACTGATAGCCTGCAGGTTATGACGGTGCACTGTATATGTGAAGCACGTGCACATGTTTATACTGATAGCCTGCAGGTTATGATGGTGCACTGTATATGTGAAGCACGTGCACATGTTTATACTGATAGCCTGCAGGTTATGACGGTGCACTGTATATGTGAAGCACGTGCACATATTTATACTGATAGGCCTGCAGGTTATGACGGTGCACTGTATATGTGAAGCACGTGCACATGTTTATACTGATAGCCTGCAGGTTATGACGGTGCACTGTATATGTGAAGCACGTGCACATGTTTATACTGATAGCCTGCAGGTTATAACGGTGCACTGTATATGTGAAGCACGTGCACATGTTCATACTGATAACCTGCAGGTTATGACGGTGCACTGTATATGTGAAGCACGTGCACATGTTCATACTGATAGCCTGCAGGTTATGGCGGTACACTGTATATGTGAAGCACGTGCACATGTTTATACTGATGTTTATACTGATAGCCTGCAGGGTATGACGGTGCACTGTATATGTGAAGCATGTGCACATGTTTATACTGATAGCCTGCAGGTTATGACGGTGCACTGTATACCTGAAGCACGTGCACATGTTCATACTGATAGCCTGCAGGTTATGATGACGCACTGTATTTGTGAAGCACGTGCACATGTTTAAACTGATAGCCTGCAGGTTATGACGGTGCACTGTATACCTGAAGCACGTGCCAATGTTCATACTGATAGCCTGCAGGTTATGATGGTGCACTGTATTTGTGAAGCACATACACATGTTTATACTGATAGCCTGCAGGTTATGATGGTGCACTGTATACCTGAAGCACGTGCACATGTTCATACTGATAGCCTGCAGGTTATGATGGTGCACTGTATTTGGGAAGCATGTGTACATGTTTATGCCAATAGCCTGCAGGTTATAACGGTGCACTGTATATGTGAAGCACGTGCACATGTTCATACTGATAGCCTACAGGATATGAAGGTGCACTGTATATGTGAAGCACGTGTACATGTTTATTCCAATAGCCTGCAGGTTATAACGATGCAAAGTATATGTGAAGCACGTGCACATGTTCATACTAATAGCCTGCAGGTTATGACGGTGCACTGGATATGTGAAGCATGTGCACATGTTTATACTGATAGCCTGCAGGATATGAAGGTGCACTGTATATGTGAAGCACGTGCACATGTTCATACTGACAGCCTGCAGGTTATGAAGGTGCACTGTATATGTGAAGCACGTGCACATGTTCATACTGATAGCCTGCAGGTTATGAAGGTGCACTGTATATGTGAAGCACGTGCAGATGTTCATACTGACAGCCTGCAGGTTATGAAGGTGCACTGTATATGTGAAGCACGTGCACATGTTCATACTGATAGCCTGCAGGTTATGAAGGTGCACTGTATATGTGAAGCACGTGCAGATGTTCATACTGACAGCCTGCAGGTTATGAAGGTGCACTGTGTATGTAAAGCACAAACAAACTTACTGGTTTATACTAAACAAAACTGATCAGATTCTATTGTGCTTTCCCTCAGCCCCGCCACTTAGTGCTTTTTTTTTCCACGTGTTTCCCCTGGTCCAATCACAATTGTGGCATTTTGGCATGTTTGCTTTTAGGCAAAAAAATATATCTTTTGGGCATGCGCGAGTCAGTTCCTCATCAGCAGGACCGCTCTCTACCGCACTGGGAAAAAATCAAGGAAGGACACGGGGCGGAGCTAACTAATGCCAGAATTATAAAGTAAGAATAGAATTATATAAATATATACTGTAGGTGTAATTAAAAAAAGAAACGTAGTAACTATGGCACTGTTCATCTATATAAACATAATCCGTGATCTTAAACCGTAAAAATTACCATCACTTTAAAGTAAAGGTCAATTTCAATGAATTAGTGCCCGGTTTTTAATAATCCTATTAAAAACAAGGGCACTTTAATTCATCAAAATGACGAATCCAGCTTTCTCCAATCACGGCGTTGCATCAGGCCATGATTCCCCTGGGGGGGAAGTCGTGATTGGAGGAAGCCAGATTCATGATTTGGGATGTATGAAGAGGCTTCTGACGGCCGGGGGAATTGCTGGAGCGGCTCTCTGGATTAAAAGGTACGTTTTTGAAGAAAACGAGTGAAATGTCAATTTTGATGAATTAAAGTGCCCTTTTTTTTAATAGGATTATTAAAAACCAGGCACTAATTCATCGAAATTGACCTTCACTTTAAATCATTAGAAGTATTGATAAATATGAGGAGATTTTCATGTGCTGATATTACAACTTGCAACATTGTTTAAGCAAGTTTGGTAACTCGAAGTTGGTTGTAAAACAAACAGAATCAAGTGCTTTATTTCAGCAAATGCAATTTAAAGTTATTAATTCATGTGTTGAAGCATAACATGACTATTCCTCTCCGGATCTATCATACAATGTATCATCGATCTACATAGGTATTTAGCTCAGCAGTTATATATATTGAATAGTAGCAGTAACTATTCACCTGGAGTTATTAGTGAATGTGTAATAGCTCCGCCAAAGAAATTGGTATCTATATTTATATCCTTTCCTAATATCTAGTGTATTATTGGTAACAAGCCATATTATATCTGTAGAATATCACTATTTTTCTGAGCTGTAATATATTAAGATTATTTAATAGCTGTGGCATTTGTCTACATTGTCATTTGATTTCAAGTAGGTGTATACAATATTTCCTCAAGGTCAAAAATTAAAATTGATTATAACTTACTAGAGTACAATATTATTTATATTAATTCTCCTTTTATTTTAATTTCACTTTTTTACTTTCCCATTTTTAAACAAACATTAATAAAAGTTATGTTTTAGACACATTGATTTCTTTTTTTTTGCCTTTTTACTCTGGGCAGAGAGTGCTATAATTGTATTCTTTAGTGGAAATTCCTTTCCTTTTCCGGATTTTCCAGTTACACTACCAATGCAAAGCACCACTCCCAACAGAACACGATTATTACATAAACATAATCATTATGACAACGATATGGGAATATTGAGTTGGAGGATTGCCTTTAATAGTGCCATTGTTTATCACCCAAATGTGTGTGATGCTGGCTTGTAACTGTAGCACTAGCTTCTACTTCAATTGTATTTAATTTTAATCTGCTCCTCTGCTGTGTGAAGAAATTTCCCATAGGAAATAGCTGAGAAATGTTTTTTCTTCTGATAATAAACTAATTCCTAATGAACCACCTTAACAAATATTGGACAAAACTATTTTATTTTATTTTTTTAACAAATGAATCATGAAAATGTATTACCCTTAATACTCTACTTTTTGTTTTAAAGACACAAGCCACCATTTCAAAGTGTGTGAGCCACCACTGTCCCCCTTTTGTACAGTTATGCTATTTCCAAACGAATCAGTGCATTTGTCTGGCAGCTGACACACAGTTCAGCTGTACTACAGCAACATCTGCTGGAGAATTAAGAAAATTACACTTTCTTTTTAGTAACCATGAAAAGGTTGCACATATAAACATACACACAAACTGGTTTAAAAAAATAATAATAAACAATATACAACAGAGCTGTTTTTATTCAACATATTCTATTATGGTTATAACAGAACATCGTACTAGTAATAAAGATCCCAATGCTAATCAAAGCTGCATAACAATCCAAAAAATAACCTCTATTTATAGCTTTGTATGTTTTAAAAGATTTGTCGTAAACTCACAGTGAAACATTAAACACATAGGCAAACATTCACAGCTGCTCCTCTGCAGAGCATAGAAAAGGATACAGAAGAATCAGCCAAACAACAGGAATTTGTTAAAAAAAAAACTACTCTAATAATATAGACCAGTTTATTGCTGATTGTTATCTCCCTTTTTATGTTTTAATGCTACAAGTAATTCCAGACAAATCCTCTGTGTAATTAAGTACTTTGTCAATCACTTATTTTATATTTCTGATTAATATTTAAAGGACCACTAAACACAAATTGTAAACTACATGATTTTGAACCTTCATAACTGAGAATGATTTTGCAATGAAACCTGCAGCTTTATTTTGTCAAATGAGTATATTGTTATATGTTTGTTTATTTCACTGATTTCTCTATCCCCCAGAACAAAATAATCACAAACCAATATTCAGATGCAGCTGAGAGAGGCTGGGGAAGCCTGCCCTTATCTCTTCCCTTAAATGGATACTAAACCCCTTTTTTTCTTTCATGATTCAGATAGAGCATGCAATTTTAATCAACTTTATAATTTACTCCTATTATAAATTTTTCTTCGTTCTCTTGGTATCTTTATTTGGAAAAGCAAGAATGAAAGCTTTGAAGCTGGACCATTTTAGGTTAAGCACCTGGGTTGCGCTTGCTGATTCTTGCTGATTGGATGGATAAATTTAGCCACCAATTAGCAAGCGCTATCCAGGGTGCTGAACTTAAAATGGGCCTGCTTCAAAGCTTTCATTCCTGCATTTACAAATAAAGATACCAAGAGAACAAAGACAAATTGATAAAAGGAGTAAAGGAGAAAGTTGTCTAAAATTGTATGCTCTATCTGAATCATGAAAGAATAAAATTGTGTTTAGTATCTCTTTAAGGTGGTTTAGCACTGACTCAACTTAGTTACTATTGCAAAGATTGCTTCTCCTATCATGATTGTTGCTGGAAAACTGATAATCCACCTTTTCCAAACATTTGACTGCCGAGAATCTTAGGGGGGAGGATGAAGTAAACAAAAGCTCACATATATTGCCTAAAATTATTAACCCAAACCTCCCTGGGAGAAAGTGAAACAAGCACATTTGTTAGATGTATTTTACAGCAAAAGAAACAATGAATGTATATTTCACTTGCAATAATGAAACATTATATTTGTTGTTGAAATGTCAAGTTTAATGGTCCTTTAATTTATATAGGCCTATAGTCTATGAATTTGATCACAATAAAGGAAACTATACATTAAATTCTGAACTTTCATGAAATCTAAAAAAACTGAACAATATAGCACCAGTGTATAATTGTGCTAGCTGCAATAGCCTGCACAAAGGTCCAAAACAAAGTAACAATGTGCAACATGCAGCAGCACAGTGTATTAATCAATTATTTATTATAGAAAGGGAATCAATATAATACAATGTTATTGACCATCATGTCCTTAATCATGTAAGCAATTACTCAGATACAGCCATGTTTAAATATCCTTTAGCTCCACCCCATGACTTCATTCAATTAACCCATTCAAAAACAGCTCGCTATTCAATTAGTTTCCAAATGGAAAATCCATGAGGCCTCCCTTTGTTTAAAGGGACATGAACCCCAAATTTTTTCTTTCATGATTCAGAAATTCCACTTTACTTCTATTATCTAAATTGCTTCATTCTCTTGATATCCTTTGTTAAAAGCATATCTAAATATGCTCCGTAGCTGCACATAGATGCCTTGTGTGATTGGCTCACCCATGAGTATTGCTATTTCTTCAACAAAGGATATCTGAAGAATAAAGCAAATTTAAGAATATAAGTAAATTGGAAATTTGTTTAAAATGGTATTCTCTATCTGAATCATGAAATAAATATTTTAGGTTTCATGCCCCTTTAAGTCTTTATTCTCTGCCCCCTTTCCGTCTGTTTAATGGCACATGTTCATTCATTTAGAACCTTAGTTGACGGAATGAATAAAGAATGGGATCTCTATGTTTCTGTATCTCCCTATGTTTCTGGCTGTATCTGAGTAATTGTATAAATGAAATTATGCAACAATTGGCCAATAGAGAGGTATATTTACCCATATGTTGAGAATACAACAGGAGAATAACTTTTGTGCTAAATTTGGCATACTTTTAAATGATTATGAACAATTTTTGTTGGTTGCTTGTCCCAGAACACCTATCTTTTATACTTTACCAAAAGTGTATAGAAATTTAGAGGAGCCCCCAGGACACCCTGTAGTCTCAAGGTCGGATTCTATCCTCTCCAATATTGTAATATATTTGGATGCATTTCTTAGACCTTTAGGGACACTAATGATTTTTTTAACAAATTACATGATCTCACATTGCCAACTGATAAATGTATTCTTTTCAGTTTAGATTTTTTTAGCCTCTCATCTCTATTCCTTCTTCCAGTGGGTTAGGAGTTATTAGATCTGTACTTGCACTATCTATCCATGCTATAAGGGAAACAAACTATTGATTTTTTAGTGGATCTAAGGGAAATTATTCTTTATTGTAATTATTTTCTTTTTCAAAATCAATTTGTCCTTCAGTTACAGGAAACTGCAATGGATTCCAATGTTGCCCCCATAATCACAAACATTTTTAGGAATTTCTTTGGAAACAGTTTTTTTTTTAAAAAAACAGCATTTTATTCAATATGGCACCACAAGGTAGCACTATGTGTGTGATATCTTTGGTATCTGGTTAGGCGACATTGGGGCCCTTTTGAATTGTTTTTATAATCTTAATAAAGCTACTGAACATATAAAATTTACACTGTATTATAGTGAGGAAAGTATTATTTGTTTTAGATACTAGAATTTATAAGGAATTTACAGGTTGATTTATATAGAAAAGCTATTGATCATAACAATTTATTGTATTATGAGTGTGCTCATTCAATGCCAACAAGTCAATTTATGAGAGTGTGTAAAAAATCGTTACTAAAGATGATATAAAAGAAACTAGACTGTATGAAATGTCATATTTATTTATAGAGAGAGGATATCCAACTGAATTAATAGAAAAGGAGAGGCTGCTTATCATGAGAGTTTCTAGTGATGAGCTATTAAATCCAAAAGTTACCCCAAAAAATCAGCAAGGAAAGGACAGGTTGTTTATCCACATCAATATATTCCTGTATTGTTTCTTGTACTTCCTGTTATGATTGATCAGGTTGTTCCAATCAGTAGATATTTTATTTCATACTACATGACCCTCTTAGTTGTCTATCATGTTTCTTGTCATTTCCCTTTTTTGGATTATTCCAGGCAGATCATGTCAAATCTCAACCTAAACATTTGTTTTTATTCCTTTAACCATTGTATTCTTTTTCTGTTGTTGAATGAAAACTTGCAGTCTAGCGCACTATACGTTTTGGTACGTTCTAACGTTATAATCACTCAGGTTGCACAGTTTCTTTCTAATGTGTACCCTAACCCAAATAGGGGTCTCTTCTGTTTACTGTTCCTGTTTTTTATTTGGGAAAATCTACTGTTGTTTCATTTTAACTTGTTTCTTTACCTAATTTTGTACGCAATGTTCGCCCTAATAATACTTTAGCTGGAGTAACACTGGTTGTTTGGTAAGGAGTGTTCCTATATTGCTGCAAAGATTCTAATCAATTGAAATGTGTTAAATTTTATAATATTTTGCATAGGTAATTCATTTGCCTCTAAACTGCTTTATTAAATCTATGTTGTCTTCTTTTAACATCACTATAACCTATAGCTTCCTACAATGCTTCATGTAAACATTTACATATTTGCATTAAAGGGACAGTCTACCTGAAAAATGTTGTTTAATAACAAAATGTATGCTTACCTGATACATTTCTTTCTTTTCGGGCATGGAGAGTCCACGATTTCCAATTACTAGTCGTATATTCACTCCTGGCCAGCAGGAGGAGGCAAAGAGCACCCCAGCAGAGCCGTTAAGTGTAAATTCCCTTACCTATAATCCCCAGTCATTCTCTTTGCCTCTATCATGGGAGGATGGCGAAGATGGTGTCTGAACATATTTAATCCTTTAATGGGTACTTTTCCCTGCAAGCAAGGATTGGGGCTATGCTGTTTCCATGTCAATCTCTTTAGTAAGAGTAATGGTGGCTTTTAGCAGTTAGAAGACGGTGAGGTGGTCTTTGCTTATATCAATGCTACCCCTTTGTAGAAAACCAGGGTTGGTTACCCTGTTTTTTCTTTTTCTACAGGTCCCCGGCAGAAGTAGAGAAATGTGTCACACCTTAGATCCTTTTCCTTGCCTGACAACAGGATCCTCAGGTAAGTGCTTTCCTTTCTAGGTTAGAAGGTACCAGTACTCTAAGGGTTAATCTCTCTGTTGAGATTCCTACTGGGAAATAATTATAGAGCATTTACTTCTTTATTTAAAGGATATAATGATTTTCTGGGGCACTGCAGTTTGTACAAGTAATTGCTTTCCCTTCTAGGTTAGAAGGTACCAGTACTCTAAGGGTTAATCTCTCTGTTGAGGTTCCTACTGGGAAATAATTATAGAGCATTTATTATTATTATTTATTATTATTATTATACTTTATTTATTAAGCGCCAACATATTCCGCAGCGCTGTCCATGGATACAATTCATTTAAATAAAACAATACAAGACTTGTAAGATACAGGACAAAATTTACAAACACATACAGGAGGGATTGAGGGCCCTATTTCCGTGGGAACTTACAATCTAGAGCATTTACTTCTTTATTTAAAGGATATAATGATGTTCTGGGGCACTGCAGTTTGTACAGGGATTTATGGGGCTGGCAGAAAACTTTTATTTTAATCAGATTATTCCATTTTAATCCACAATAGCGCTTTGAGAGACTTTTTATCTTTTCAGCGGTGTGTTTACTTCAAGAAAGAAGTTTTTCCCTGTTTACTCCTGTGAATCATTTATGGTGCCTATATTCTCCTCATCTTCTAGTGGGTTATATCAGCTTGTTTATGGAGCGGTAAACCCTTAGCAGAGCTAAGGTATATTACGGTACCTTCTAACTGCTAGAAGCCACCATTACTCTTACTAAAGAGATGGACATGGACACAGCATAGTCCCAAACCTTGCTTGCAGGAAAAAATTCCCATTAAAGGATTAAATATCCTCAGACACCATCCTCCCGTGATAGTGGTAAAGAGAATGACTGGGGATTATGGGTAAGAGAAGTTACACTTAACAGTTCTGCTGCGGTGCTCTTTGTCTCCTCCTGCTGGCCAGAAGTTAATATCCCACTAGTAATTGGAAATCGTGGACTCTCATGCCATAGGAAAGAAAAGATAGATAATCCCTTTATTACCCATTTCCCAGTTTTGCATAACCAACATTATATTAATATACTTTTTACTTCTGTGATTAACTTGTATCTAAGCCTCTTCAGACTGCCCCCTTATTTCAGTGCTATTTACAAACTTGCATTTTAGACAATTAGTGCTGCTTCATTAATATCTCCATGGGAGTGAGCACAATGGTATCTATACGGCACACATGATCTAGCACTGTCTGGCAGTAAAAAGCTGATAAAATGCACTGAGATAAGAAGTGGTCTGCAGAGGCTTAGAAACAAGCAGAGATTTAGAGGTTTAATGGTTATAAAGTATATTAAGCCTTTCAGGTCCTTTGTCGGAATATATCCTACAAAGCGTTTTACCGCATGCGGTCAAACGCCGGATATATTCCGACATTTCTAATTTTGAATTTCACAGCTAAATAGCGCCATCTAGCTGTGACTTACTAGTTAGCTGAGAAATTAAAAAGTGTGGTGCAAAAATTAAATAAAACCTGCCGGCTGCAGGTTTTATTTAATTAATAAGACCGAAAAGGGTTAATATAACAATGTTGGTTGTGCAAAGCTGGGAATGAGTAGTAAAGGTGTTATCTATCTTTTTAAACAATAACAAAAATCAAGTAGATTGTTCCTTTAAACTTGTATATTTATTAGCTTGATCCATAACACAATTTGTATTGCTAAAACTAATATCATCTTCTTTAAATCATTTTTCTTTGCTTATTTCATTAGTTTCATCATTAAAAACATCTCTAAGAGCTATTGTTAAATATTCTGCAAAACCAAATGTCCTATTTTTGTTTAATTATCATTAATTTAATTTCTCACATTAAAAGTGATATTTTTCTGTAATTTCTAATATTTGAGATTAAAAATGATCTGAGAGTATTCTAGCAAGTTTTGGGATTGACTGATTTGCTTTTTTTCTGGATACATGAAATATTTTACTGAATCATATAATGTTACTACAACTGCTGTTAAAAATACAAGCACAGGGGGGCGGAGCTAGCTCTGAGTCTGGACGGCCACACAACGCTATAGCTCCGGCTACACTACCACAAATAAATACATATTTAGCCGTCCAGCTCAACTGATTTCATTATCACAGGGTCTCTAACTCTGCGCTGCACTCCACGGTGAAGTTTGAAGATTGTGGGACAATGCTGAACGACACTAGGCCATGAGATTTTCTGACGATCTTAGCTAGGGCCCGTGTGAGCAGCCATTTTACATCCCCATGAGGAGACTCTCGCAAAAGACACATAAAGAGTTCTTCTGTGCGACTATATGCTACTTGTGGAGGCAGAGAGTCTTTGCGCTTGGTAATCCGGTACGGCAGATATGTTAGCACCTTGCTCCATAAGGATTAAGCCTTTACAATGCTCCTGCTGAACAACCATACTGGCGGACAGTAAGAGAACGGTAGTTCAACTTCATACAAACCCACAGTTCCCCAGTTAGGGGCCATCAATCCCACAGTCAGCCCGACATAACAGCAAGCTATCCTAATACCGGATACATCGACTTTTATCTGATACCTACTAGAGGGGCAATACCCACAGCCTAAACATGATGACTCCTAGTGAACGCACTTATATGGATCTGAAGGTATGTTCAAAGATACTTGCCGAAGAGGTGGAGACTTATTTTACCCCTGTATGCGTCCCTCATGGGGCCATGGATTCAGCGTTTTTAAGCCAGCAGGTTCAAGAGTTAGTGTCACCTCCCCAGACGGGCAGCCTTGAGCCTCTAAAGACCGAGCCTTACTTCTCTCATAGCAATGTCTATGTGGTCTCTTCTAACCTGCCTGTTGAGAACCGTGACATACACCCGCTCTGGGTTCCTGCTCACTCCACAGATCTAACTGAAGCTAAGTCCCCTCATACTTACAGCCTCCGGCAGTACCCAGAACATACCCGACCACTAAGACGCCTCAGAAGACTCGGACACTTTCAGGGTCAATATCGAGTGGGACAATGGCTTGACCGGGAGGGAGGCGATCAGGCTCACTCACCAATAGTAGCACTAGTCATCTTTTCTGTAGCCCTCTGCCTCAGCATTAGACCGACAGGACAATACCATCATAGACAGCTTGCACTTCCTTTCTTTACGCTGAGAATAGGCGTCGGCTAGCAGGCTCGCAGACTGACTATTTCCACAGATTCCTTTGCCGCTCTTCATTGCTCAGGGAAGGCATGGGTGGATGTCGGAGACAATGCTTTTTTGCTAGAGTTGTTAATATCTTGTCTGTGCATTATCTTTATATACAAGGCTCCTTTTCCCCTATCACACCTTAGTTCCTTAGTTCCTATGCCAAATGTTATTCCTCACATGTTTGATTGTAACATTTTAGTGTATTACATGTCTAAGTTTAGAGAATATACATAATCTTAGCTAAGTGACAATAACTGCCAGAATATGTGTTATACCCCCAACACTCACACCCTTATCCTTGTTCATATCTCTTAACATGTGAATATTTTGGTGTCTATCGTTTTGTAACTTTTATGTTTTAATAGTATGAGGCAGATTATATAAGCAGTTATATCAGTGTGTCCCTTGTTTGGATAGAATGTAAGTTACCTGATCATTACTATATATTGTTTATTAGTTTGAAGGCTTATGCACATTGAGGCACTATTTACTGAGGGCTATTTGCACACCGTTAAGAATAAGTCTCATGGTCAGTCTCACCATATACACACATAGGGTTCCAGAGGGGCAATGGAGGGCTTTATATCCTGAAGCGCCTGTAAACATAGCTTTAAATGTGGGAATTGTAGAGTCTGTGAGCCCCACCTCCCTCTATATTTTGCTTCCCCATAACTCAGGTTAACCTACAATGCTATATCTATGCAGCTCCTTAGATGCTGTATTAGTTAAAGGTCAGCTTGCACCAATGCTACCATACAGGATTATAGTAGGTTTATGAATGTTTGTCTGCACTGCTTTATCCAGCCTATATTGGGCACATTATATTCTTCTGAGTTTGCCTTACCCTCTGGACCATATATCATGACACATTACTGTAACTTACCTGAAGGTAGTTCCCATCCGAGACCCCAAAAGGTTATACCATTTATGTCAATGTCATATAGTGCCCCTATACGCCCCCCTATTAAAATATAAAAATATTAAAATATAGGTCCCTGTCTAGCTCTATAGGAGGGATATAAGAGTCATAATGGATACACATACATTTACCTACTCCTAAGATACACTGGCTAGTGACATAATCTTCTGTTAGACTTCCAACTTTGGTGCTTTATCAAATAGTTTAAAGCTAAATAATGATAATTAATAAATAGCTTCCTCCCCTCCCCTCCTGGTCACAGATATTTAATACCAGAAATAACCACCCCCTACGTACACATTTGGGATGTTCACCTTTCCCCTTCCTCCTATGGTTACTCTATTATGATGCCCCTGTTGGTATGGCTCTCCTCCCCCCCCCCTTCTCCTCACCCTTTCTCTCTTTTGTTTCTCCTTTCTTCTTCTTTCCCCTATGCTCCGAGCGGCTCTTGCCCACTGCATTTTCTCTCTCTTCTTTACATAGTATGGCCTAGGTGTAGCCAGTACAGTATCTAACTTCCCACTTCTAGTTACTATTGATATAGAAAGTTACTGAGTACCCTTCTCATAGTTGTGGGGATCATCCTCTGCTTAATATAAAATAAAATGAAGTTCCACTTTATATAGCTCCAACATTGCTATCCTATCTAACCAGGACATGATATATCGTTTCCTAATTGTATATTAAGATTTTGTGTTCTCGTTTCTACCTATAAAGTGCAGCTCTTCTTACTATATTCACAAGTCCTTTCGTTCATATCTATGTATTCTTCAATAATAGAACATGGACTTAATATGTGATGCCACAACATTTTACATGTCTTATAGGATATCCTTCAAAACATGAGAGTAATGTATATCGTGTCTTGTTGTACCTGATCTTAATGGGCGAATCCTGTATGTTATGTTACCTAGAAACTTCAATAAAAAATTGTTTAAAAAAAAAAAAATACAAGCACAGACTTGGTGCCTGAAATATCATTGGTTCTTATATTGTTTATATATCTTAGTCCTTGCTAAACAGTTGTCAGGATTAAAGTGAAATTATTTTAATATGCCAAATTCTATAATGTGGTTAAAATCCTCATAATCAATTGAATATCTTTTCTTACTAGATAGATTGTATTTGAAATCTTTATTTAAACAAGGAATTTGACAAACCATTATAACTGCCTTAGTACAACTACCTGGGTCACATACTGCAATTCATACTCGTTAAAGGGATAGCAAACACCATTCAGTTGTTTGATATAGAATAATAAGTAAGTCTAAACATTTTTAAAACAAATTAACATCTTTTTTGATGCAATTGTTTTTCAACAGCCAACCTCCACCCACTACTTTCCTTATTTGGAGGAGCCAATCTGGGATTGAGTCTGCATATGACAAGTCACGGTCATAGTATATAGTGTTCTGTTTTGCAGTTTAACTGTTAAATCCAATTAGTGAACGCAATGTAGCATGGTTCGACTTATAAAGTCAACATTGTGCATTTCCAGTTCTGACAATTAGAAAATCCACAATTTTTCAGAGTTAAATACATAAAAAGGGGCAAAATAAATATTTAAAGTATATTGCAAAGTGGTTTTACTACTCATAAATAAACATTTTATAGTCAAATCTCGAGGTGTTTACGGTTCCTTTAAATTAGTTAATGACATCATTTTGCTATTATGGGCTTGATTTATCAAGCTGGGGTGGACAGGGGCGTACATATGTTCCCCTGTACACCCTAGCTCGTCTCTGAGGGGCAGCAATCCACTGCCAGAATTCATCATTGCACAAGAGAGCTATTTTGCACTCTTGTGCAATACTGTCCCCTGCCCGTGCACAGTCAATCACGTGCGGGCAGGAGCTGTCAATTTCTCCGGTTGGACGACACCGGGGAGATTGAAATTCTCCACCTAAGAGGTGGAGAAGAGGATATGAAGTATTGGTCTGATGATAAATACTGAGGTTCTCTTGTGAGAACCTGCAGTCGGAGCTGGGCAAACAGCTTGATAAATCAAGCCCTATGTGTTATGTGATAAACGCAGGCTGCAACCCTTACACTTGCAAAGCAGACTTGCTACAAAATGAGATCAATAAAACCTGCACCTCAGCACCCGAACATCATCATCAACTTCAGTAGAATGATACTAAGTTCACTGGCTTTACACCAGTCACAAGAACTTTCAGTAGTTAGGTTGGAGAAAATAATATGATTACAGAGAATTATTCTCAATCATAAAGGAACAGTAAGCTCCTTGGGATTTATATAAAATTTAGTTATGCGTAATGAAACAACTTTGCAATATACTCTCATTATTTGTTTTGACCCCTTTTCATGCAATGTAGCTTTTAAACTTGTAGATTTCTCAAGGCTAACCTGAAACTGCAAAACAATGCACTTTATACTAACATTATGACTGTGACTAGCCTTGTTGTCTGCAAACTCAAGCCTGGAATGGTTCCCCCAAATAACTGTAAGGTAAATGCTGGGTGCACTTTCAACTGAATGGCAACAAACACATTTTCTAAAATTAGGGGGTCTTACCTGAAGATCTTAATTGATATCCATATGAACTATATATTTGCTCAAAGGAATTTCATCATTATCCATATGAACTGTATATCTGCTTGTTTTCAATTGTGAATAGCTCAGCTGAGTTACACAAACATATGCTTAAAGCACACACAGTATATTACTAGTATTATACCATTAATAGGATTTGATCATCTCCACTTGTCATCATCATATATAAAGTGCCTTGGTTTTTGGCTTTAAGTTTAAATGATTATTAGTCTCGCTGAGTGTTTTTATATTTATTAATTTAACCCTTTAAGGACACAGCTTTCAGTTTGCTCAATTGTTTTATGACGGAAAACTTCCGTCATATGTCCTTAAGAGGTTAATATCACTATTAGGTAGCATATATGTACTACTGTTGTCCCCTATATGCACTCGACTCCAGTTGAAACCCACATCCATTTGCGTTTTAGTATTTACGCTTTTTTCTTTGCTATTGCTATCCTCTTTAGATCTAGAGAGTGTATATTTAACAATTTTGTTATTTTGTATCGCCAATATCTTTGGATATAGAGTATAAATATATTTATTACTATTTGAAAATAAGTTAGTATTATGTAGTGTCATTTTATAGCGCTGAGGTATTTAGACAGTTGATTCTTTCTTTACATTTATCACTTGAGTTTCTTAGAAAAGGTTACTCACCCTTTCTGTCTTATTACCTCTTGGCAGCTATTTTTTGATACTCCTCATACGATATAATTTATGATTTCCATTAGACTGTGAACAGAGGGAAAACACAGTAAGACACAATTCTCTTATTCTCTGTCATTGTTTCACAGAGCATCCGTAGCAAGGCAGTTGGACATTAGCGGGCTGTTTGAATCGTTTATACTGAACGCTGGAGACACGCTGTTTTATCCAAACACGCTATCACACTGCTGTGTATGCTGCTGGTGGACTTTATTATCTAAAGACTTTTTTATGTGCTTATCAAGTACATACTTCTTGTAAGTATGTTTTTATATGTGCGTGTGATTTTGTAATAAAATTATTTTACGCTTGAATCCTGGGTTGCGCTGTGTTTTCCCTCTGTTCACAGTCTCTTCGTATTTTGGACCTGTCAAGACGCTCAGGCTCCATAGACGGCAGCACCCAGCTTGTTTAGGATTAGGAACATCAGTGGATCGAATTATATGAACTCATTGTTCTGGATAAACTTTTGGAAATACTGCAAGTATTTGATTATAACGTCCACTGTGGACTGGATATCATAACTACAGGGAGTGCAGAATTATTAGGCAAATTAGTATTTTGACCACATCATCCTCTTTATGCATGTTGTCTTACTCCAAGCTGTATAGGCTCGAAAGCCTACTACCAATTAAGCATATTAGGTGATGTGCATCTCTGTAATGAGAAGGGGTGTGGTCTAATGACATCAACACCCTATATCAGGTGTGCATAATTATTAGGCAACTTCCTTTCCTTTGGCAAAATGGGTCAAAAGAAGGACTTGACAGGCTCAGAAAAGTCAAAAATAGTGAGATATCTTGCAGAGGGATGCAGCACTCTTAAAATTGCAAAGCTTCTGAAGCGTGATCATCGAACAATCAAGCGTTTCATTCAAAATAGTCAACAGGGTCGCAAGAAGCGTGTGGAAAAACCAAGGCGCAAAATAACTGCCCATGAACTGAGAAAAGTCAAGCGTGCAGCTGCCAAGATGCCACTTGCCACCAGTTTTGCCATATTTCAGAGCTGCAACATCACTGGAATGCCCAAAAGCACAAGGTGTGCAATACTCAGAGACATGGCCAAGGTAAGAAAGGCTGAAAGACGACCACCACTGAACAAGACACACAAGCTGAAACGTCAAGACTGGGCCAAGAAATATCTCAAGACAGATTTTTCTAAGGTTTTATGGACTGATGAAATGAGAGTGAGTCTTGATGGGCCAGATGGATGGGCCCGTGGCTGGATTGGTAAAGGGCAGAGAGCTCCAGTCCGACTCAGACGCCAGCAAGGTGGAGGTGGAGTACTGGTTTGGGCTGGTATCATCAAAGATGAGCTTGTGGGGCCTTTTTGGGTTGAGGATGGAGTCAAGCTCAACTCCCAGTCCTACTGCCAGTTTCTGGAAGACACCTTCTTCAAGCAGTGGTACAGGAAGAAGTCTGCATCCTTCAAGAAAAACATGATTTTCATGCAGGACAATGCTCCATCACACGCGTCCAAGTACTCCACAGCGTTGCTGGCAAGAAAGGGTATAAAAGAAGAAAATCTAATGACATGGCTTCCTTGTTCTCCTGATCTGAACTCCATTGAGAACCTGTGGTCCATCATCAAATGTGAGATTTACAAGGAGGGAAAACAGTACACCTCTCTGAACAGTGTCTGGGAGGCTGTGGTTGCTGCTGCACGCAATGTTGATGGTGAACAGATCAAAACACTGACAGAATCCATGGATGGCAGGCTTTTGAGTGTCCTTGCAAAGAAAGGTGGCTATATTGGTCACTGATTTGTTTTTGTTTTGTTTTTGAATGTCAGAAATGTATATTTGTGAATCTTGAGATGTTATATTGGTTTCACTGGTAAAAATAAATAATTGAAATGGGTATATATTTGTTTTTTGTTAAGTTGCCTAATAATTATGCACAGTAATAGTCACCTGCACACACAGATATCCCCCTAAAATAGCTATAACTAAAAACAAACTAAAAACTACTTCCAAAACTATTCAGCTTTGATATTAATGAGTTTTTTGGGTTCATTGAGAACATGGTTGTTGTTCAATAATAAAATTAATCATCAAAAATACAACTTGCCTAATAATTCTGCACTCCCTGTATATATTCCACACCCATGGATATTAGTATTACTTTTGTGGCTACATATCGATCTATTTTAACAGTCATATATATGTAACAGCTTACAATTGAAGGTTTATGCCTTTTTTGAAACATTGTGTGTATATACGACTACTTCCGGCCGATCACTTGAGAGATATACATATATGTAACAGCTTAAAATTGAAGGTTGAGTCATCTTTTTAAACATTGTATACCTGATTATTCACGGCCGAAAGTAAATATTTGAGATATATGTGTCTCTTTTACAATAGGTGTAAAACCTTAATCACTGTCTTGTGATATTCACAAAGCGCTGCTTTACAATTTATTAGTGTATGATTTCCATTAGTTTGGAATATTATTAATTTTTGTAATAGGCCGCTTTTGTTTCACCGTTTGATTTGCATCATATTTTACTTTTAAGGTCTTGAAATATCAATATCACTCTTATTTAGTTATATTATTTATTGACATTATTTGTTTATACCAATATAGTTTTGCGCTTTCATATCTAAATAGCTTACACCTTCACCTCGAGTTGGTGTATTCTACTTCTTGTCCATATATACTGTATATATGTATATATATATACTGTATATATATATATATATATATATATATATATATATATATATATATATATATATATATATATATATATATATATATATATATATATATATATATATAAAACAAACACAGATTTCTTGAAAAAATACTTACCCAAACACAATACTAAGTGCTTAAGTGCTGAAAGCCAACAGAAGGAAATGGCTATCTGAATAAAAGAAAGGTTCAGAGCTACCTCTAAACTGTAAGCTCCATGGGCAGTCTCATATTATACCCCCTAGAATGTAAGCGCTTTTGGCAAAATCTCCCATTATATGCCAGGATAATACCTCTAAAATAACTGTAAACATAAGGCTTCTTACAAAAATAGCCAAAAAAAGTGTTGCCCCCTCCCAATCTGCTGCCCTAGGCCAAAATATACCTTTGTCAGAGGACATATGTTTCTTTACCAAAAAAAATAAAAAAATAAAGTAACAGTGTTATATTTTAATATTCACTAAGTACATATTCTCAAAGTTCCTATTTATTTTGGATAACCTTTACCATAACTGGTAAGTTGCCTTTCAAAGTTTTATACAGAGAGCAAATCCGACATATCCTGTTTTTGTTGTTTCTGCTGAAACTATCATGGGAAAGAGCTATAACTGAAGGGATAAATGTTTTGAAGCAATATCTGTCTAGCTTTAGTACAACAGGATCTGAATGTTTCTTAGTCTGGGGTACCCTGGGGGTGTTCAGCAGGGGTTGGACCATAAAACATGTGATGACAAAGCTAAAGTTCAAGGGTAAAAGAGGTTTCAGTGGGGGACATCCTGTTCTACTACCTATACCTATCTTTCGGCAAGATTACAAGTTGTGCGCTAAACCGGGTTCGTAAATAATGCAAAAAATGAGCGGTATCACACTCTCCATAGTGCTACCATTACGAGTTACTGAAAAAACTTTTTTTTTTTCTTCCAAAAATACCTTTATTGTAGGTAAATATTGCAATAACAATAAAACAAATAATCAAAGAACATCACAGGAATACATGACAATACATGATCTGAATAGTGAACATGGCTTACTTAACAATTCGCAATTATGTGTGCGGTAGACATGTTATTCTGTAGTATTCCACTCAACATCTCGTAAAGTAGAGATATTGCAACATACCTGTACGTTTCAAGTGATTATTAAGTAGGTTAGGTATGTGGTGAATGACACCATACCTAAATACACTAGCATGACAGTATAATTTTGATAAAGTAATAAACAACTAATTGTTGTCCTCCTCTCTCTCTTTGCTTCACTAGTCCCTAGACTCTTCAGCGTAAAATGGGGGGGGAAGAAAAAGTAAGGGTATGGAGGCTAAAAGAAGGGGCAGGGGGGGAGAGGAGAGCAGGGAGGAGGGGGTCTCTCTTCTGAAATACCAGTCGGAGGCACCCTATTCCACTAACAGCCGGATGCCCCATCTAAGGTTATCTTAAAGTCCCAGCAGAACTGATTCCTCATTCTGGAGCTGTCGCCACCTTTTTTTGTTGTCTCATTAGGTATGTCTCCCAAGGTTCCCAGATTTGACTGAACTCTGCCGATTGTTTTCTAGCTCTATAGACATAGTCTTCCATAGATTTTGTGTAATTCAGATACTCCACTACGCCCTGCAACCTGGGGGGGGGAAGTCTTCTTCCAATTCCTGGCTATGAGCATTTTTATCGAGGTCAGGAGGTAGAGAAGCAGGGATCGTTTGGGGTTGGGAAGTTTTTTAATGCCTAGATGTAGGAGAACTACACTCGGGGAGTTGGCCTCTGGCAATCCCAATGTAGAACACACTCTCCGGAGCTTAGTCCACAGAGACTGAATTTTGCTGCATGACCACCAAATGTGGAGCAGAGTACCCACCTCCCCACAGTCTCTCCAGCACTTAGGTGAACAGTCAGGGAACAGCGTCTGGAGCTTAGTTGGAACTAGATGCCACCTGGTGATTATTTTAAAGTAAAGTTCATACATCATTGTCACGCAGTGCAACACTGATTTGGTGATTGTGATGGCTCTAGTCCATTCCTGTGTTGTGTACGTCAGTCTCAGTTCAGTCTCCCAAGCAACCATGTATCTCGTCTTTACAAGCACCTGCTCACCTAGGAGGCTTCTATAATGCATTGAAAGAGGTTTATGTAACTGGAGCCCTGCCTGCCATCTAACCTCCCAGACAGTGAGGCTCCGGGTCTTTTCTGTCAAGAAGCCCCACGCTTTCATGAGGGGCCGCAATCTCAAGAGCTCAAATTGCATCTGAGGGGAGAGATCAAACTCAGTCACCATTTCCTGATAGGTAAGGAGGTGCTCATTCAGATAAAAATCCTTCAATTGAGTAAATTCTATTCACCTCCAGCTGTGCATCCGCACATTAGGCAAACCTTGGAGTAAAGCAATAATGGGATGGATCGGCGAGGGGTAAGGGGCAATCAGAGGGTTATGCCGTAGCATGTACCAGGTTTATTAACATCCCTTAATCAGTTGTTTAGAGACGGTAACGTTTGTGGCCAGATGCGGGGGAGCCACAACAGCTCCGACTGATCAATATATGCCGGCAAGGACACCTGTTCCAGCTCCCTCCACCTCATAGGCAGGAGATCCCCTCCCCATGCCAAGACATAAGAGATCATTGGTGCCTCATAATATAAACGTACACATGGAAGACCCAATCCTCCCCTTTTAACAGGAGCCTGTAAGATAGTCACTGCAACTCTAGGTCTCTTATTGTTCCAAACATAGGCATTAAATATCACCTGAAAGTCCTGCAGTATTCGTGTTGGAACTGGGCTCGGGATGCATCTAAAGCTGTATATCAATTTAGGGAGGATCATCATCTTCAGGGCTGCAATCCTACCCATCCAAGAAATCTCATCGTACTTTCTAGATTTCAGCATCCTATCTACCTCTTTTAGGAGGGTATCATAATTATCTTGGATGACGAACTCCTTGTCATGAGACAGGAACACCCCCAAGTGCTGAATTCCCCTAAGCGACCATTTAAAAGAATACGTTTTCCAGAGATATCGTTGCTCCGCCTGGTCTATGTTCAATATATAGGCCTCTGTTTTTGTCACATTAATTTTATAGTTGGAGATCCTGCTAAATGCGTCTATTAAAGACACTAAAGAGGGGAGCGATGTTGCCGGCTCTGTAATAAATAGCGTCAGATCGTCTGGAAATAGTGCCAGTTTTTGTATTGTGTTGTGAATTTGGAGACCCTGAATCATTTTATCTTGCCAAATCGCTTCTGCCAGTGGCTCTATCACTAAAGCAAAAAGCAGTGGGGATAGGGGGCACCCCTGTCTGGTTCCATTATGTATCTGGAATCTGGGGGAGCAAAAGCCCAGTCCTTTTATCACCGCTGTCGGCCCAGAATACAAGGCCGCAATCACCTTACAAAAAGGATGTGGGATCCCAAAAGTTTTCAGGACCTCAAATATGTACTCCCATCCCACCCTGTCAAACGTCTTTTCAGCATCTAATGACAGGGTGAGAAGGGACAATCCCATGTCAGCTGTTTCCAGAAAGATGTCAAGTAACCTACAGGTGTTGTCAGTACCTTGCCTTCCCTGAACGGATCCAACCTGATCGAGATGGACTATAGATGGTAAGTGACGTCCCAATCTAGTCGGTAATTTTTACATCTACATTATTGAGCGAAATAGGTCAGTAGCTCTCACATAACATGGGGTCCTTCCCTTCCTTGGGAATAGTCAAGATCCTAATCTAATAGCCCTATCAAAATAAAAAAGCCCCCCCAAAATAATAAAACACCTAGCCTACACTAAACTGTCAATGGCCCTTAAAAAGGCCTTTTGAGGGGCATTGCCCCAAAGATAACAGCTCTTTTACCTGGCAATAAAAATTACAAACACCCCCCAAACAGTAAAACCCACCACCCACCCAACCAAACCCCCCAAATAAAACTCTATCTAAATAAACCTAAGATAACCATTGCCCTGAAAAGGGCATTTGATGGGCATTCCCTTTAAAAGGGCATTTGGCTCTTTTACGGTGCCCAAACCCTAAGCTAAAAATAAAACCCACCCAATAAACCCTTAAAAAAAACTAATATTAACCCCCGACAATTCACTTACAGTTTTTGAAGACCGGACTTCCATCCTCATGCAAGCGGGCAGAAGTCCTCATCCAAGCGGGCAGAAGTCCTCATCGCAACTGGCAGAAGTCTTCAACCAAGCGGAAAGAAGTCTTCATCCAAGCGGTGGCAGAAACATTGGGGGAAGCATAATTAGGGCTTAATAACTGTAATGTAGGTGGCGGCAATCTTAAGGGCGGCAGATTAGGGGTTAATAGTTTTATTTAGGTGGTGGCGATGTTAAGGGCGGCAGATTAGGGGTTAATAACTGTAATTTAGGTGGCGGCGATGTTTGGGGCAGCAGATTAGGGGTGTTTAGACATGGTTTTTATGTTAGGTTGTTAGGTTTAAACATAACTTTTTCTTTCCACATAGACATCAATGGGGCTGAGTTACGGAGCTTTTGTTTACGCGATCGTAGGTGTTAGGCTTCTTTTTTGCCGACTCTTCCCATTGATGTCTATGGGGAAATCGTGCATGAGCACGTCAAAGCAGCGTTTGTATTTTGGTGTGGTATGGAGCTCAACGCAACCATATCACCCGCACAAGCCTGCTTTTTGTAATCCTGTAATACCAGCGCTATAGGGAGGTGAATTAATGCAGCTTTTGTGGCGGTCGTTAATTTCCCTATAGCGCTCAAAATTCGGAATCTAGCTGTCTGTGGGATAATTTGTATATTCTATTCATTGTATATACAGTATATTAATTGCTGAACTAATTAATTGGAGGGTTTATATCACTCTATTAGCAACAATACAATCTTGTATTTAAGTTGAACTTACCTCTGGGTGCTTACAGTGTAGAGAAATAAAAGAAATCCCTGATGTAAGACTGCATTTATCATGTGACATAACACTAGTCCCTCTGAAATCTTCAATCATCCTGCCACTGCCATAGTGTATTCCAGTCTTCGTTATACTGCTTGCCAGACATGAATCAGTCTATGCACATCTTGTAAGGATTTTTTATCCAATGCAAGAACATAGGTGAATGACACACTGTACCTTATAATGCCATGGGGTTTATATTCTAGGCCTTTACTAGAAGTCCTTGCTTTAGAGCATTTGCAGACTAACAATGCAGTTTCTAATCTGAGGTATAAAATACAGGACCATCCCATGACGTATTAAATCTTGTGCTTCACTAGGACTCTCTGCTTCAAAAATCCAACAGTAGTACTTGTCCCACCGTGACTGTAGACATTCAAGTTTAGTGTCACAGACATGGTAGTCCTTGTTCCAGGGTGTTGCAGTTCTCAGATAAAATTGTAAACTAGCTGCAAAGTGCTTATAAGCTAGTAGTATTATTGGTGTCACTACGCCAAGGCATAGCATTGAGTAGATAAGTGCAAACATATTAATCATATCATTGTATTCTCTTTGCTAAGACCCTTAGCATTATTACATTATACAAATACAGGTATCTGCAGTGAGAGTGGATCTAAGTCATTCAATTTATTTGATTCTATATCAGTTTATTAAAGTTATTGCAGTGTAAGTGCAATTATGCTTTGTTGTTGCTGTTATGATTCACGTTCTAGTGTCACAGAGATGATTTGTATATCTTATATCAATAAGCCTTGAAAAGTACAGAAAGCTTTAAACACACAGAACAAAATTAAAGCTAAAGATTTATATGAAATGGGAAAGTAAAGGAAAAGCGAAACAGAAATGTGAGAAATGATCTGACCTCACTGCACATGTCTGTAGGCTCTTGGAGCAGGATCTGTATTTACAATCTAGTGTGGTAATGAGATGTCTTGCTCAAAGAGCTTACAAACTTGTTAATCTCAGAAAATCTTACCATACTTACAGTTTAGTAATATAAAAATCCTTGAAGGACATCTGCCATCAGCTCGTATACTGCAGGCCAGATGCACATCAGTCTGATCTGAATTTATTTCAGATCGTCAGTTGTCTTTTCTTCATCCGGGTTAAGCAGCACAAACAGCTGCATCAGATGCTGCACCTTATAGTACAGTGTTTATTGAGGGTCTCAGCACCAATGAGTTTACAGCGTGAGGACATCTGCCTTCAGCGTGTATACTGCAAGCCAGATGCGCATCAGTCTGATCTGAATTTATTTCAGATCGCCAGTTCTCTTTTCTTTATTCGGGTCAAGCAGAAAAAAACAGCTGCATCAAATGCTGCACCTTACAGTACAGTGTTTAATGAGGGCCCCAGCACCAGTAAATTTGCAGTGTGAGGACATCTACAATATGAGCGTATATTGCAGGCCAGATGCACATCAGTCTCATCTGAATTTATTTCAGATCACCAGTTGTCTTTTCTTCATCCGGGTCAAGCAGAACAAATAGCTGCATCAGATGCTGCACCTTACTGTACAGTGTTTAATGAGAGTCCCAGAAACAGTAAGTATGCAGAGCAAGGACATCTGCCCTAAACGTGTATAATGCTGGCCAGAGGCGCATCACTCTGATCTGAATTTATTTCAGATTTCCAGTTGTCTTTTCTTCATCCAGGTCAAGCAGAACAAACAGCTGCATCAGATGCTGCACCGTACAGTACAGTGTTTAATGAGGGTCCCAGCACCAGTGAGTTTGCAGCGTGAGGACATCTGCCATCAGCGCGTATATTGCTGCCCAGATGCGCATCAGTCTGATCTGAATTTATTTCAGATCGCCAGTTGCCATTTCTTCATCCGGGTCAAGAAGAAAAAAAGCTGCATCAGATGCGGCACCTTATAGTACAGTGTTTAATGAGGGTCCCAGCACCAGTGAGTTTGCAGCGTATAAATTGTAGACCCATGCCTTGGGGTTTATATTCTAGGCCTTTACTAAAAGTCCTTGCTTTAGAGCATTTGAAAACTAATGATACAGCAATTCTTACCATCCTTAAAGCTGGTGTGAAGCCTTTACTGCCTGCTGTAAGTCTTATAAAGATATGTAGAGGAAGCACAGAAAGGCATTGGTGTGTCCTACTGTTATGGCTATAATACTTATAATGCTATAATATGTTTAAAATAATTATTTTAAAAATGTAAATATTTATTAAATTATATGTATTTTTAAATAAAGTTGTGAAGATAATATTGATCATTATTATATACGGATTGTTTGCTATGTTTTGTCTCAGATTACTGGTGCCCATAGGAAGCTACAAAGTTTAAGATATTACTTATGTCATGAATCTGTATTTTTATAAAACATATAGAAATGTGACTTAGTATTATTATACTATGGTAACACTACCTGTAGTAATTGGTGTTCATACCTGCAGCTCCCACTGGATGTCATTTGCATTGTGTTGGAGGTAGTCACTGTTCTTCTTACCAGCACATATACAGAGCTGTGGTTGTAAAGCCCTAGCTGTACTGTAATGTGCTGGCTGTGAAATAAAGATATTAAATAACTAATATTTACACATCAGTGATTACTGAAGCTCACTAGGATAAGTCTGGCAACTGTAGTAAAGTGAGCAGCAGTTATGAGGGTGGTGGTTTTGTGTTGTCAGTTGGGTTTGTGACATAACTGATGCATCACATAAGCCACTCACCTAAGGCTGTAACCATGATAACCAGGCATCACATTATACCATGACTGTCAGTTTAGCCTCTATTTATGTTATTAGTGTAGCTTTAGCATAAGATGTTTAATTATGCATAATAAAACAACTTTGTAATATACTCATTATTTATTTTGCCAATTTTCATGTAATTTAGCTCAATCTTATTTGGCTCCTCCAAATAAGGCGAGTGTTGGGTGCAGTTTTTCTAGTCAAAACCAATTGCAGTAAAGAGGATTTTATTTTGTTAAACAAATGTTTACACTTGGATGATATGTTATGGGGTAGGACAGTAACAAAAATGTCTTGTAATTACATGTTTACTGTCCATTTAAGTTCTAACAGATTATTAAAATGACATGAACTTCTTTGGTCTATTAATATCTACAGAGCTATGGCTGAGCCTCAGGTTCATGTCATGTGATTACCCCTGGTGTTGCAAGCCATACTAATTAGCATATGTAATTGTGCAGTGTAGCTAGGAAACTACATGTCTTAGGTCTGACATTATTTAATAGTAGAGTCCCCACATTCAGAAGCCTTTATGTCTGTATCAATTTTATATTAATTATAGTTGATCTGAATCATACAAATTGGGTATCTAGTATTCAAGCAGACTGTCCAGTACACTCTGTACTAAAATACTGGACATTTAAAGACCCCATCAGCTAAATATAAAGGGCCTTCTAGGCCTTTATGCATTAGAAATACGCCTAAAAAAAGTTACATTGAGAGAAATTGTTGAAATTTGGATCTGGTATGAGGATCCAGTTTGTCTACAAGTAATGCAAGGTATGAGACAACTGCTGTATTGATTGAAAACCTGGGTGGAGTGTGTCTGTTTGCACTAAGAGCTCCGGAGTGGGCAGTAGTCACTAGGAACTTTGTGTCAGCTTTCATTTCTGCTCCAATTTATTTTAACTTGCAGCCTTGTCATTATTTGACCTCCAAGTATATTTCTAATGTTTATCTCTATTGTGCATGTAGATATTTTGGATATATAATGTATTATCTGAAAGTCACCTTTTTTTAGTAAGATGCTCAGATATTTTGAAAGATTTTGATGAACTTTTGAGCCAACATCAATCTGTCAAAAAAATCAACAGTGTCAGTTGTCACATAAATTAATTGCAAAGGCAGCTCAAAAATATATCTTAAAAATACACTTATAACCTCTGTATTATTGACAAACCTGCTGAATTAGGAATTAGTTAATTAACTTGTTCATCAATGACATGATATATTTGTATGTACTGTATATAGACAGTTACAGGAAACCCTTCAACAGAACGTCTCTGCTTTAGCATTTTAATAATCAGTGATGCAGTTTCAGAATAGCATCTCTAAAAACAATTCCTATATTATTCTATGGATCATATTTACTAAAGTGTCAAAGCCTCTACATCTTACCAAATACGTATGTATAAGAGAAATATAAGATAGAATAAATGGTAATATAATAAGATATTCTGTAAAAATAATATAGGTCATTGCATTTGTAATCTAGCAAAACCTCCTCTTTACAACTAGACTGTAATTTTTCTAAAACAATATCAAAAGATACTTTTATCTACTGAGCTTTGCATAGAAAAATAATTACTTTTGCTACTGTTTTTGAAAAGTACAGAAAGCTTTAAAAATACAGAACCAAATTAAAGCTAAAGATTTTTATGAAATGGGATAGTAAAGGAAAAGCGAAACAGAAATGTGAGAAATGATCTGACTCACTGCAAATGTCTGTAGGCTCTTGGAGCAGGATCTGTATTTACAATCTAGTGTGGTAATGAGATGTCTTTCTCAAAGAGTTTACACACTTGTTCATCTCAGAAAATCTTACCTTAGATACTTACAGTTTAGTAATATAAAAATCCTTGAAGGACATCTGCCATCAGCGCGTATACTGCAGGCCAGATGCGCATCAGTCTGATCTGAATTTATTTCAGATCGACATTTCTCTTTTCTTCATCCGGGTCAAGCAGAAAAAACAGATGCATCAGATGTGGCACCTTATAGTACAGTGTTTAATGAGGGTCCCAGCACCAGTGAGTTTGCAGCATATAAATTGCAGACCCATGCCGTGGGGTTTATATTCTGGGCCTTTACTAGAAGTCCTTGCTTTAAAACATTTGCAGACTAATGATGCAGTAACTCTTACTATCCTTAAAGCTGGTTTAAAGCCTTTATTGCCTGCTGCAAGTCTTATAAAGATATATAGAGGAAGCACAGAAAGGCATTGGTGTGGCCTACAGTTATGGCTATAATACTAATAATGCTATAATATGTTTAAAATAATTATTTTAAAAATGTAAATATTTATTAAATTATATGTATTTTTAAATAAAGGTGTGAAGATAATATTGATCATTATTATGTACGGTTTGTATGCTATGTTTTGTCTCAGAGTACTGGTGCCCATAGGAAGCTACAAAGTTTAAGCTATTACTTCTGTCATGTATCTGTATTATTTTACAACATATATAAATGTGACTAAGTATTATTCAGTTACTGAGTTGGGATGATCATGGTAACCCTACCTGTAGTAATTGGTGTTCATACCTGCAGCTCCCACCGGATGCCATTTGCATTGTGTTGTAGGTAGTCACTGTTCTTCATACCAGCACATATTCAGAGCTGTGGTTGTAAAGCACTAGCTGTACTGTAATGTGCTGGCTGTGAAATAAATATATTAGATAACTAATATTTACACATCAGTGATTACTGAAGCTCACCAGGATTAGTCTGGCAACTCTAGTAAAGTGAGCAGCAGTTTTTATGAGGGTGGTGGCTTTGTGTTGTCAGTTGGGTTTGTGACATAACTGATGCATCACATAAGCCACTCACCTAAGGCTGTAACCATGACAACCAGGCATCATATTATACCATGACTGTCAGTTTAGCCTCTATTTATGTTATTAGTGTAGCTTTAACATAAGATGTTTAACTATGCATAATAAAACAACTTTGTAATATACTCATTATTTATTTTGCCTATTTTCATGTAATGAAGCTCTGAAAATTGTACTTTAAGTTGGAACTGCATCCTGCTGACTTTTCATAGCTAACTCTGTATAAAATATTTTCTGAATTTGCTTTAATATATAACAACTGCAAAACAATTCACTCTATGCTAACTTGATGGCAATGATTAGCCTTGTTCTCTGCCGACTCAAACTTATTTGGCTCCTTCAAATAAGGCAAGTGTTGGGTGCAGTTTTTCTTTTGAAAACCAATTGCAGTAAAGAGGATTTTATTTTGTTAAACAAATGTTTACACTTGACTGATATGTTATTGTGTAGGACGGTAACAGAAATGTCTTGTAATTACAAGGTGTTTTCTGTCCCTTTAAGCTCTAACAAAACTCCCATTATAAATCCTGAGTTTCCACTGCTTATATGTTGGGAATAGATTATTAAAATGACATCAACTGCTTTGGTCTGGTAATATCTACAGAGCTATGGCTGAGCATCAGGATAATGTCTTTTGATGACCTCTGGGGTTACCAGCCATACTAGTTAGAATATCTAATTGTGCATTGTAGCTAGGAAACTACAGTTATTAGGTCTGGCATTATTTAATAGTAGAGTCCCCACATTTAGAAGTATTTATGTCTGTATCAATTTTATATTAATTGTAGTTGCTCTGAACCATACAAATAGGGTATCCATTATTTTTGCAGGATGTCCAGTACAATCTGTACTAAAATACTGGACATTTAAAGTCCCTGTCAGCTAAATGTGAAGGGCCTTCTAGGCCTTTATGCATTAGAAATATGCCTAAAATAAGTTACATTGAGAGAAATTGGTGACATTTGGATCTGGTATGAGGATTCAGTTTATCTACTGTCACGTAAGTTAATTTCAAAAGCTGCTAAAAAATAAATCTTAAAAATACACTTATGGGGGCGTGTCTAGCCGGCGCCATGATCAGTCGCACTTCTTAGCAGCTCTGCATCTACCAAAAGACTTATATTAAATTGTGACTGAAATCTATCTAACTACAGAGCCTCAAAACTCATATTTGATTCCTGATGCCTACAGGAACTGTTAGGTATCAGTATAATTTTGTTCCAGTGCTGCATGAAGTACTAAATTAAATCATAAAGAGCGGCGCCGGCCTACAACTGCTAATTTCACTAAAGCCTCCCAAGACTGTAGGGCTCTGCAGGATCGATGAACCGCTTGAACAAGATGGAGTACACAGATTTACATGATTTACTGCTGGAGCTCACAAACAAGCTAGATAAAGGGTTTGACGACCTGGTCGCCATTTTCAGGGAAGTACCTGTACAAGATCACAGTGACTGCCTCACTAACGAAGACCCGATTCTCACAGAATCATCAGTGGACATATCCCCTACTCAGCAGCGCTTCCCATCGTGGGGAGTTAAGGATGGAAGAGCCCCGAGTTGTGAGTCGAGAGATCATAGAGTGGCTGACACTGTATTTGACCTAACCGGCTGGTCACTCTCGAACGCTGAGGACACGCAGCAGCATCTACTCATGAGCGCAGATATGCCGAGCGCTGAGCCATCTTTGCTAACAGACATGCAATCTATACTATATTTGGCACCATATACCCTCTGTCTTGGTGGGACGCAGTCAGATGTCCATTTGGCTTGGATCTTGGACCGGGTGGCTGCGGACGACTTCCAGTGGCGGGACTATGAGATTCTTCACCTCCAGACTGTGAGACCTGTAGATTTTACATATACCCGCTTGCTTGAGAAATCTCACATTCAGTGCGCCCATGTTCACACAGTTTCCTTCTCAGCCTACAATAAGCTGGGGCGATCCTGTCTGCGAGTTGGAGTGGGTTAACCTAAAAAGACTCTTCAACTGCACCAAGCTGGACAGTGTCCTATTTAAACTTAGGCAATGTTTAACGTGAACTTATATGTAGTTTAGGTTTAACTTGTGCAAACAGTTCACAAAATTTAGCTTTAATCTATGCCTGAATACATGTTTGTTTTTATGCAGCCTTCCCTTGAGTTACCCCTAAAACCAATTTCTGGCGGCTGCAAATATTACTGTAGGTGTTAATTGCTGAGTAGGTTTGCTATGACTGACTCGCTTTAGGTAGTGCTGTGCTACTTGCTCTACTATTGTCTTTTACATTCTCCTAAGCTGAGCTAACAAATACTCTAATAGTTCTACTATCTGATATACTGTTTTATCATTACTATGGGAGCTACTATTAGGTCACTCATAATAAGGCACTCTCTCCCAAGATTATATAGTTTATATAACCCCATCAGTTTGCTACAAACAATGTATAGACATAGCACCCTTTTAGTCACGTCAGCATCTCTCCCTATGAGTCTTCTCCAATACATGTTTACATGAGGTTGAGAATGTGAATTATATTGGACTAGGTTGCTTCAGCTAGTAAATTAGGATTTGCCATAACTTCCCTTACATAGTTTATATTGTGTGCACAGCTAGACTGTACATTAATCCTGATAGCCCCCTTCCCTAACAATGTAATAATCTACTGTCTCAGTGAGTGATAAATTTGTCAGCACCTTATCATACAGTGACACTAGCTATCCCTAAATTTTCTTGATAACTATTTTTGCCGTGTGGCTACACTCCACCCCTGAACATAAAATATGTACTCATTACTGCTCACTAAAGTTATGTTAACAGTTCATATGCACTTAGGTCTGATAGTGTTACCTCTTGTTACTTGCTAGGTGTGAATTATACTACCTATATCTTCATTTCAAACATACTGTTAGCCTGTATATATTCTGAACTATACCATTAGCCTCCTAGATAAGGAGCAGTTTGCAGATAGTTTAGACCAAGGTTTCCATTTTGCATATGTTTATCTTGCATTTTTATATAATTTGGAGTACGCTCCAAAAGTTCTTGGTTATATTATACCAACTGCTATGGTCAGGTTTAGCTTAAAATTCTTTTGCATTACGCAGATAAGCTTGAATAGGGTATATAGCAGTTATATTGCAGATGTCAGTTAGGAGTCTCCCTGGTATATGTAGCATCTCGACACCGTTACATGTGCAAAGAGAAAAACTACTGTACCTATACCTTTTTATTTATTTTTTATTTTTTTTTATTCTTTTTTCCCCTCAAATTAGCAACCTAACAAACTAAGTGCCCTCTCACCCCATATAAGATAACCCTCTAGATCTCTAAAACTGATCTGTACACTCTATATGACTAAGAAGTAAAAGACACCCAGTTTAAAGCACCCGGGGACAAGTCCATAATGAGAGTATGTGCATTATATTTTAACTTAGGTGGCCTACACCCTATGTACTAGCCAATATATCTCAAGGAGTTGTCTCTATTATAGACTGTTCATGACTACATACCCAGTTGAATCATATTTACAGCTCAATAAACTAGCCTCACCCTTAGTAGCATTAGAGACAATGACCCTCTTCTTCTCTATATAACCAATACGTTGTGCTAAAAAGGGCATGCTCCTATATTGGGATAATATTTATCCTTCCCCTGAAAAACAAATAGAAAGTCATCCCTCCTAGAGCTTGATCTAATGTATATACGACCTTAGCCTACTTCCTATGCCATAACACTCCTCCAGATTACAAGACCCTACTTCCTCATCCTGCACCCTACCATCTTTTCACTATGATCAGCTACTATCGGTTTACTCCCCCACTATACACTCTAGCCCAATAACCCTGACTCCAAGCGGTGCTTACCCGCTGATTGTTATTGGATATTCTGAAGCCCATAAGTGGCTGCCAACTTGGCTATCATATGCTTTTCTTTCAGTTCCATGTGTTTAAATGGTCCATAAGTGGCCGTTCATATAGCCAACTAATTAAGCTACTATATAAAGAAAATAGAGGTCAGAAAAGCCTATTTGTTGACATATATTGTTATGTTCTTTTTCAGTTCTAACATGTCTTATTTTCACTACATGTGACAATGTTATGTACAAATTGATATTCTTATCCTTATTGCTATAAGGCTTCTATTGTATGTTATACTATCATTTTGAAACCTCAATAAAAAAATATATATAAAAAAAAAAAAAAATACACTTATAACCTATGATTGTTTGACAAGCCTGCTGAATTACCAATTAGTTAATTAACTTGTTCATCAATGACATGATATATTTGTATGTACTGTATATAAAAGGTTACAGGAAACCCTTCAACAGAACGTTTCTGCTTTAGCACTTTAAGAATCAGTGATGCAGTTTCCCTCAGAATAGCATCACTAGAAAAAATGTCTACAATTCCTATATTATTCTATAGATCATATTTACTAAAGTGTGAAAACCTCTACATCTTACCAAATACGCATGTATAAGAAAAATATAAGATAGAATAAATGGTAATATAATAAGATATTCTGTAGAAAATAATATGTCATTGCATTTGTTATCTAGCAAAACCTCCTCTTTACAACTAAACTGTAATTTTTCCAAAACAATATCAAAAGATACTTTTATCTACTGAGCTTTGCATAGAAAAATAATTTGTTTTGCTACTGTTTTTCAAAGAATGTTTGATGTGTGCCTCGTGGATAACATTTATTTTACAGAGCTTCCTAGACCAAACAAACAAAACAACAGGAAACTTTTGTGGAGTTAAATTCTTGGAGCTAAATTGAATTTATTAGTATTTTCTGTCACTAGAAACTATTATTATTATTTATATTCTTTATTTATAAAGCGCCAACAGATTCCGCAGCACTGTCCATGGGTAAAAAGATAAAAGTACAGTACAATACAATATAAAAGACACCAGACAAAGGTTAACAAACAAACAAATACAGTGGGAATTGAGGACAGTGGGAATTGAGGGCCCAGTGGGGACTGCAAAGATGGGAATGATGTTAGTGTGGAATTAGATGAGGGCAGCTATTAGGCAAGTGGAATTCATTTGTTACTGATTTGGAGATAGGCTTCCCTGAACAAAAAGGTCTTTAGGAAGCGTTTAAAGGAGGAAAAGTTAGGGGAAAGTCTGAGATGGTTGGTGCCGCACGAGAGAAGTCCTGTAGTCTAGCATGGGAGGAGGTGATGGTAGAAGATGCAAGGAGCAGATCATTGTTGTATTTTAGGGGGCGGCTGGAGTATATTTGTTGATAAGTAAGGACAGGTAGGGGGAGCTGTGTTGGTAAGGGCTTTGTACATCAGGGTGAAAATTTTGAATTTAATTCTGCTGTGAATGGGGAGCCAGTAAAGGGACTCGCAGAGAGATGCAGCAGATACAGAGCGTCGGGAGAGGTGGATTAGCCTAGCATAGGCATTTAGGATGGATTGAAGAGGGGAGAGGTGGGAGAGAGGAAGGCCAGTTAGTAGGTTATTACAGTAGTCAAGTCGGGAAATTACCAGGGAGTGGATTAGCTGTTTAGTAGTTTCAGCACTCAGAAACGGACACATTTTGGAGATATTGCGTAGGTGGTTGTGACAGGATGAAGAGAGCAATTGGATGTGGGGTATGAAGGACAGATTGGAGTCAAGTGTAACTCCTAGGTAGCGGACTTGGGGTGATGGGGAGATAGTGGTGTCACCAACAGTGGTTGAAAAGTTAGAAACCGGGGTAGAATTAGAGGGGGGTTAGAAGGAGCTCAGTCTTGGACATGTTGATTTTTAGGTGGTGAGAGACCATCCAAGAAGAAATGCCAAATAAGCAGACACTGATGTGAGAAAGGACAGAATGAGAAAGTGCAGGGGTGGATAGGTAGATCTGAGTGCCATCAGCATAGAGGTGATAGAGCTACTGATAAGTTTACCCAGTGAGGAAGTATAAATAGAGAAGAGTAGCGGACCCAGAACAGAGCCTTGAGGTACTCCAATAGACAGAGGCAATGGAGAGGAGGAGTAGCCAGCAAAAGAGACAGAAAAGGACCTATTAGAAAAATAAGAGTGGATCCAGGAGAGGGCAGTGTCAGAGAGCCCAAGGGAGCTGAGAGTCCATAGGAGAAGAGGATGGTCAACGATGTTAAAGGCAGCAGACAGGTCAAGTAAGATAAGTATTGAGTAGTGGCCTTGTTTTTAGCAGAAAGAAAATCATTAGTAACCTTGGTGAGGGCAGTCTTAGTTGAGTATTGGGAAAGGAAGCCAGATTGCAAGGGATCAAGCAATGAGTTGGAGGACAAGAAGTGGGTTAGGCGATCGAAAACTAGTTTTTCCAGGATTTTTGAAGCTAGCGGAAGCAGTGATATGGGGCAGTAGTTTGCAGGAAAATTGGGGTTGAGGGAGGGTTTTTTGAGGATGGGGGTGACCTTTGCATGTTTGAAGGAAGATGGGAATGAACCAGTAGTAAGGGATAGGTTGAATATGTGAGTAAGAGATGGAGTGAGGGTAGAAGACAGAGAAGGTATTAGATGTGAAGGGATAGAGTCAAGTGGGCAGGAAGTGAGGTGTGAGGAAGACAATAGGGAACTCACTTCATTCTCAGTGGCTGGGGGGAAGGTGCTGAGAGTGGTGGAGGGGGTGGCCGGGGGCGGAGATGGAAGGTTGCAGTCTTGTGTTGGGATATTACTTCGGATGGTAAGTGTTTTGATGAAAAAGTAGTTTGCCAGGTCTTGAGCACTAAAGGCAGATGAAGGGGGTGGTGCAGGTGGATAGAGGAGAGAGTTGAAAATGGAGAAGAGACATTTAGGGTTTGAGGAGTGAGTAGATATAAGAGAAGTAGGTTTTCTTGGCTAAGTGAAGGGCAGAGGAGTAAGAATAAAAAATTAACTTATAATGGAGGAAATGCTGCAATTCCTACATACAAATTGACTAGGTATTTGCTGATATTTGCACCTGATGCCTAATTCACTTGGGTACTCCCTGTTACCAGCACACAAAAAGGGCCTATACTTTGTCTAGTAAACTTTAAAACTAATTGTACTGGACAGCCAGCTGTATAGAACACAGAATTCGAAGACAAATCGCCAAGTTTTAACACCTGACCAACCTCAAAAATGCAGACTAGATGTTTTCTTATATTGCCTTATTGGAATTCCTGCCCTTGTGGTTTATTGTCACCTGAAGCACTTAATGGTGTCATACTACTGTACTATAAGAAACGCTTAGTTAGACCAACAGACATTTAACATTTGGCATTTGCTGCCAAAGATAAAGAAGATGTTCCCACCAAAGACAAAGAATACGTGCCATCCCTTATCCTGTTTAATGTATTCACCTCATATATATTTCTCACAACGTAATAGTAAATTAATTACTCCTTCCTGCTAGAAAGACCGAAAGCAGCAATTAACCTGTTCTGTCAGACACATATAGATCAGTGTTTATCACCTTTGTTCTGCCACATATACAATAGTGATTTTGCCCTTCTGTTTGTCACATATACAGAAGTTATTATCACTTTCTGGCAGCAACACAGAACTGTGTTTACCTCCTTATGTCAACTTAATATAAAACAGTAACTAACTCCTTCTGTTGACAACATATAGAGCAGTGGTTAACCAATTAGGTTCATCATGTATGAAGAAGTTTTTAACTCATAATAACATGGAGAGCAGTAATGATCATCATCTGTCAGCCATTTATAAAGTAGTGTTTCTCTGATGATCCCTTTTGCTCTATTTTATATCTATATTGGTGGGCACAAAAGCCCTTCTATGCATACCTTTACTGATTAGAACACCCTAGTGGTATAGTGAAAAGTAACCATGGTTCCTCAATAGCTTCCTGGCTTCTAAATAAATCATAATTCAGCTTTCCACCTAACAAGTGCGTCTCTGGCCAAAAGGAAGTTTATTATGCCACAAACAACTGGTCACATTGTGACTGATGTCATTTACCTCCATCATGGGCATATTTAGTTTTAGTGCTGCCTTACCCCCCCCCTCCATCACCCAAACTCCTTGCATCCATCCATTTAAGCTTATATTTGCCTCATATATATTTCTCACAAATATACTAAACAGTTAATTGTTCACTCATTCTGGCCAGACACACAAAAAAGCATACAAAGGGATTATTCCCTCTTGTCAAAAACTTTAAGCCTGTTATACACCATGTATTTCTCCTTTGGGAGCATAAATACTGCAGGGCATCATGAAACCAAGCTATTCTTCAAAATTTGCTGTCCCCAAAAATCCTTCTGCCCTACATGCAGGTCTAATTGGCCTACACCAAAATACAAAGACTTCAAGGCTGATAGTTAAAAAGTCCATCTTTTATTCACAAACATCTAAAACAATTTAAAGATGTAAGGTGGAGGACAAAATGCACCCCATGAACTCCACCCCTCTCAAAGTGAGATTAACCAGGCTGAGGGAAGTATTGGGATGCAGTCAGAGGCCAGGGGTGACTGCAGGGATCAAGCAACCCCCACTCTGCCCTTGGGAGACTAGAAATGTCTAAGAGGAAACTGTTCTTCAAAATATACTTCTTCTTAAAGGGTACCATCTGGGCATTAGGTCTGTCATGAGGTGACTAAAGATGCCCCAGTCTAAAAATATGCCCCAGCCTAAAGTCTAAACCACTAAATGGTTTCAGCTAAAATTTGCCAGGTACATAGACCTTAGTCAGAGGTGTAAGTAGAAACATCAGGGCCCCGGTGCAATAATCCATGAAAGGCCCCCCTCCCCCCCCCCCCCCCTCAAAAAAATGTGATTTTTATACATTTAATTTTTATTTTATTTTTTGTAATGTAACACATTAAAAAACATTTAATTTAAACATGTCAACTTACACTTAAAATGAGAAAGGGACAAACGCTACTGTACTGTGTGACCAAGGAAGGAATATAGTGACTCAGTGACTGACATCATCAAGCACTCATGTGTTAATGTTTAGAAAACAACATCGCACAGGCCTGCACATGGTGTGTATTTTATATATATATATATATATATATATATATATATATATATATATATATATATATATATATATATATATATATAGACATATATATACACACACACATATACACACACACACATATTATTATCATTTATTTATTATTATCATTTATTTGTATAGCGCCGCCAAATTCCGTAGCGCTGGATATATATGCTTTCATCCAAGGTAATCCTGACAATCTGGCCTGTATGGAAATTAAAAATAGAGTGAATTTACACTTACTAGCATACAATTGAAACCATTAAAGTCCCTAATTATATTACACTACAATGGTTTTCCTTTCATTATTTTAGTTTAATTATTAGTTCTCCAGTGATTTTGTATGGGTCTACTAGAAAATTCAGATTATTATCGCCTATTTTGAATAAATAATCTTGACTTTATTAAAGACAGGAGGCAAATATTTTGCATCAAATCTTTACTGAATCCAAACAGCAGCAAAGAAAACATACAGAGAAAAAAAATAATAATAGCATAGTAACAAGACTGCACCCAGCAGCCTAATGAACTGTAATGAATAAGTCCAGCACTTCCTCTTTTCTTTGATCATAAGACAGCGGAACCAGTCATGAAGATAACAAACTCCAAAATATCCATCCTAGACCAAAATGGAACAGCGATACTCAGGAACGGAGAAACAACAGATGACTTGGTCCGTAGATAAGTGAGAACTAAAATCCACAGAGTCACTGAAAAGAGAAAAAACGCAAAGTAACAACAATCCCAGTAAAGGAAAATCAACAGCAATAACATAATTTAGATAAAATTTCCACAAAACAAAATCATTAACATCACTTAGATACAATTTCCACAAAACAAAATCTTATTAATATATATTGGGAGGGAAAAGAGGGGTGGGAAAATATTCGCCTCCTGTCTTTAATAAAATCAAGATTATTTATTCACCATAGGCTATAATAATCTGAATTTTATAGCAAGACAGGAGGCTTCATATTTTGCATTTTTAAAGCACCTACATAAAAAATTTCAAAACAAAATGAACAATTTCAAAAAGAAATTCAGAGTCAAAGCTCTGATGTCCCTTTTGAAAACCCTGGGGAAGGAGGGTTCTTTAAACCCCATTTTACCTCTGGGGAGGAGGTTCTATCACCCCTATGTGAAAAGCCCGGGGAAGGGGCTAACAGCCTTCGAGCTGGAGTTATGCCTCTATGTGAGACTGGGAGATATAGGGTCTTCCCAAACGAATTACGAGGCTACAAGAGACTCTGATATTGAGCTACAGAGTTTAGAGCAAGTCTCATAGGAATTAAGGGATACCTCTGAAAAGGGCTTAAGGATGACTTAATACGTTGGCCATGGCTGATACAAACTTTCAAAGGCAAAAAACTACTTAGAAGAAGGAAGAGGATAGAAAAGAGAAATACACAAGGAAAATACATTTTCAAAGGAAGAATAAAATTAGGAAAGTAAAGTAAATAAAACCACAATGAGAAACCAGCGTCACACTGAGCAGCGGCTCACATGACCGGAGCTAGTCACTGGTCAGGCACGCGTTCGCATGGACTCTCAGCACAGCACCGGAGGAGATAGACAAAATACATTAAAGAGATAGTATAGCCAAAACCAATCCAATATTCACCTTCGACTAAACTATCCCTCCAAGGAAAAAAATAGGTGAAAGGATTAGAGGAGTACTAAGAAAGAAGCTGGTTAGTACAGAACAGATTAAACAATACTCCTAAGTGAGATGCCCAGGAGAGGGGCGTGAGGCCTTCCAAAGCCGCTTGAGGGCGAAAGTGACATCGATACTGGGCTGAAAGAGACTAAAGTATGGGAGACAGTTCTGGAGTGTGTTGAGAGGGTTTATGATCCAAAAAAAAGGATTTACTTATGGGGCGACAGCAAAGGTAAAAAAAAAAAAAAAATGTAAGCAAAAAGACCTCTTCGGAAGAAGGAAAAGTTTGAATTTGAATTTCGAATAGCCTAAACGCAGGCTAAATAAAGTTATATTTAATAGAGCCGTAATACAGGCTTAAAATAGTTACAGAATATAGCCTTAATAGATTAATTAATAGAGCCTTATGTTTATTATTATTATCGGATATTTAAATAGCGTCAACAGATACTGCCGCGCAAATTAATACAGGCTTAATATAGCTAGATTTAAAATAGCCTAAACAGGCTTAAAATATAGTTATATAGAAAAGCCTATGAAGGGTATATATATTTGAAAATCCTAATACAGACTTTTATATCATATAACTTAAAGGGACACTGAACTCAAAAAACTAAGTTCGAAAAATAGATAAAACGTTTAAAAATAAGACACTTATTAATGTCACATACTTTGTAATAACTTACTGTTTGCCTGAAATTGATTCACAAAGTAATCCTGGTTTCCAAACCCACTCCGTGGGTATCTGATCACCTAGCCCTATCTTGCACGAGAACCCAGGTACCAATATGGCGGACATTATCCGCGATGCGCCTGCGCAAGCTTTTGACATGTCAGAGAATACGTCACCTTGTGTTTCTCTGTATTGAAATTGCAGAGCGGGTGACGGAGCTGCGCTAATAAGGTGAGTGCTGTTCGCATATAGAATCTCCTTAGCATTAATGAGCAACTTATTATTGTGTGGGCATAAGAAAGAAATAATTTTTTATAGCTCGGATCATATTGCGCATGCGCGAGATGCCGACTAAACATTTTAATTCGATTCATAAAAGCTGAATATTATTAGTTGAATATAGGGACGATTGTACAGCCCATATTTGTGGGCTGTCTTAGCCTACGTCCTTAGAAGATTTTAAAACGAAATTTTATATATATATATATATATATATATATATATATTAGAAGGATCGTTTGAAACTGCAAGTAGGTTAAAATGTTTCTTTGAACATTATAACCCGATTTATATAATTGTTATATATGCCAAGAATAAAACTACAGTAATCCTTTAATACAGGCCAAAATACTAAAAAAACAAAATAACCTAATACCGGTTAAAATGCTCATATTTAATAAACCTTAAGTGGACAGTCTAGTCAAAATTAAACTTTCATAATTCAGATAGGGCATGACATATTTAACAACTTTCAAATTGACTTTAGTCATTACATATGCTTTGTTCCCTTGGTGGAATTTTTGAAAGCTAAACCTAGGTAGGCTCAAACTGATTTCTAAACCGTTGAAAACCGCCTCTTAGCTCAGAGCATTTTGAAAGTTTTTTTCACAGTTAGACAGTACTAGTTCATGTGTGTAATTTAGATAACATTGTGCTCACTCCTGTGGAGTTATTTAGGAGTCTGCACTGATTGGCTAAACTGAATGTCAGTCAAAAGCACTGAGATAAGGGAGCAGTCTGCAGAGGCCCAGATACAAGGTAATCACAGAGGTAAAACATATATTAATATAACTGTGTTGGTTATGCAAAACTGGGGAATGGGTAATAAAGGGATTATCTATCTTTTAAACAATAACAACTCTGGTGTAGACTGCCCCTTCAATAAGGGTTCATTATATAATATAGCCTAATATACTTATATTCAAAGTATCCTAATCCATTTCTTTTTTTTTTTTTTTTTTGCTATTCAGGAAAACCTTATATACTGGTTTATATCTAATATAGCCATAATACTGGCTAAAATACTATATAAATATAGCCTAAAATATATAGCCTGAAAACAGGCCAAAAAAACTAAAATAAAGCCCTAATATAGGTTTATATATATAGCCAAATACAGGATAATCTCCTTATATTCAATAAAACTGAAGCAGCTGAATATGAAGCAGCTGAATGTATATACTGTATATATATATATATATATATATATATATATATATATATAATCCTGTAGAAAAAAGCGCACTCCAAAGGACTTACTATAACATCCACTTTAATGTGTTAACTTTTTCGAGCTTTAGCAGCTCGTCTTCAGACAGACAGAAATTGAACAGTTACACTTACCACCACCGTGACTTTATACCCAGCAAATCTAAGCGTCACAATCTACACATTAGACCCTCCCCAGGTGGGAGTGGTCAGCCGTGTCAACGTAACACTGAATTACAAAACCCCAAAATTGGTGATATATAAAATTCTTAACAACTATAATGCGAGTACTAAGACAGTACAGTAGACAGACACCAGCGGAGAGGGAAATATAGGGCTATCATGTAATTTATATTAGGTTAATGGAAGACAATCTGTTGCCGGGTAACCATGGAAACTGACAACAAAGCCACAGTCAACCAAGGTACGGGGCCAATAACAAACAGCCAAAGCCAAATCCGTTCCGATGGTGTATGTTGAATACATAGAGATGGGGTGTGTTAGGAGCGCCTAATAAAAGGCTAGGTCTAAATATAGGGTATAGACTAAAAGTGTCAGTTTGTACACTATAAGGATCCTACAATGGTATAATAATGGGATCTTTAAATAATACAATTTAACAGGTTTAATATCACTTATAATAACAGCAGAAAATCACAGGTTAAAAAAGCATAAAAGTATATGGATCCATGATACTTAATAAAAACAATAACAATAAAAATAATCCAACAATGGCATAAATATTGATGCAAGGACAGTGATACTTAATAAAAACGATTGCAATAAAAACAATTGCAATAAAAATAATCCAAAAATGGCATTAATATTGATGCAAAGACAAATAGAAAAGTAAAAACAGTAAAGTAATATAAATGAAATACAATAAAATACAATAAGTGACTGTGTGCAATGTCTAGTAAAAATCAATGAGATATACAGTGGAAATTATGTATCAAACTTGTATAAAAACATATAGAAAAAATACAATAGATTGAAAGTCCTGTGAAAAGTGAATCCGGTGAAAAAAGAATATGTGGAAATGTCAATAAAAAATATAAGAAATGAAAAATATGTATGTGTCAAAAATCCAAAAAACAGTGGAAACAATCTATATGAGTAGATTAGAATGTCCTCGTGATCCAAATGTCAATCCAAAAGCACGTATGTAAATCCAATATTGTGATAATATTAAAAAGTGTTCCAACAGTAAAAAATCCAATTAATAAAAAATAAGCTTCATAAAAATATATGAGAAACAAAAAGACCAAAAAACTAATCCTGTGAAAAAATATAGAAAATCCAATCCCTGTGAAAAAAGAAAAAAATACAACATAGAGTAGTAATGTTTAAAATATGCTTGCAATTATAGGAATAAAACTCACCATATATGCCAACGCGTTTCGGCCCACCAATAGGGCCTTTTTCAAGAAGGCCCTATTGGTGGGCCGAAACGCGTTGGCATATATGGTGAGTTTTATTCCTATAATTGCAAGCATATTTTAAACATTACTACTCTATGTTGTATTTTTTTCTTTTTTCACAGGGATTGGATTTTTTATATTTTTTCACAGGATTTGTTTTTTGGTCTTTTTGTTTCTCATATATTTTTATGAAGCTTATTTTTTATTAATTGGATTTTTTACTGTTGGAACACTTTTTATTATTATCACAATATTGGATTTACATACGTGCTTTTGGATTGACATTTGGATCACAAGGACATTCTAATCTACTCATATAGATTGTTTCCACTGTTTTTTGGATTTTTGACACATACATATTTTTCATTTCTTATATTTTTTATTGACATTTCCACATATACTTTTTTTCACCGGATTCACTTTTCACAGGACTTTCAATCTATTGTATTTTTTTCTATATGTTTTTATACAAGTTTGATACATAATTTCCACTGTATATCTCATTGATTTTTACTAGACATTGCACACAGTCACTTATTGTATTTTATTGTATTTCATTTATATTACTTTACTGTTTTTACTTTTCTATTTGTCTTTGCATCAATATTAATGCCATTTTTGGATTATTTTTATTGCAATTGTTTTTATTGCAATCGTTTTTATTAAGTATCACTGTCCTTGCATCAATATTTATGCCATTGTTGGATTATTTTTATTGTTATTGTTTTTATTAAGTATCATGGATCCATATACTTTTATGCTTTTTTAACCTGTGATTTTCTGCTGTTATTATAAGTGATATTAAACCTGTTAAATTGTATTATTTAAAGATCCCATTATTATACCATTGTAGGATCCTTATAGTGTACAAACTGACACTTTTAGTCTATACCCTATATTTAGACCTAGCCTTTTATTAGGTGCTCCTAACACACCCCATCTCTTTGTTCTTTTTTTTTGGGTATCTAGAGACCCAATTGTTATAGGAGCCTTGGTCTTGATAGTTAGCGCCGTCGGACAGATTACACTTTTGCGTATGTTGAATACATATACTTGTACAAATTGGGGTCAGCCGTAAACAGTATTGAGGTAGTGACTAGCAAACTTAAACTAAACAGTAATAAAACATCATCATAATACTGACAGATTCAGATTTCCAACACAATGGATAAAATGTATCAGCAGTCTGTCAAACAATACCGGGATAAACCTGGAGTACAAGTTAGACCATCGGACCGTGATTACACAAACCCTAAGGTGTAAGCTATCCCAATATAACAGTTCCCGGACCAAGCAGATATAAATACACCCTGTTCCAAATTATTATGCCAATGATATCTTTCTCATTTACCTAAATAATTGATGTAAACAACAGTCAGCATAATTCTCATGTTATCAACTATTAAGAGTACAATTCAAATTTTATTGAATAAAGCTCCTAATGATAACAGTATTTTTTTTTAAATAAAAAACTTACAATGCACTGTTCTGAATTATTACGCACAGTAAGTTTCAAAACACTTTATAGGCTGTAAAGAACTGATAATTGCTATTTGTTGTGTTTGCAGCATATTTACTGAAATCAAAAGCTATTTCAATCAAACTTTGAACAACATTTTAACTTTTTAAACATTTTTACAGGTCACGTTACATTTTAACATAGGACCCCTTATTCGATAGCAGCTTCACAAGTCTTGCATCCATTAACTTGTGAGTTTTTGGACAGTTTCTGCTTGAATTTGTTTGCAAGATGTCAGAATAGCCTCCCCAAGCTGCTGTTTGGATGTAAACTGCCTCCCACCCTTATAGATCTTTTGCTTGAGGATGCTCCAAAGGTTCTCAATAGGATTGAGGTCAGGGGAGGATGGAGGCCACACTATGACTTTCTCTCCTTTTATCCCCATAGCAGCCATTGATGCAGAGGTATTCTTTGCAGCATGAGATGGTGCATTGTCATGCATGAAGATGATTTTATTACGGAAAGCATAGTTCTTCCTTCTGTACCAGGGAAAGAAGTGGTCAGTCAGGAACTCCACATACTTTGCAGAGGTCATCTTTACACCTTCGGGGACCCTAAAGTGGCCGACCAGCTCTCTTCCCATGAATCCGACCCAAAACATGGCTCCACCACCGCCTTGCTGACGTTGCAGCTTTGTTGGAACAGGGTGGCCGTCCACCAACCATCCACTACTCCATCCATCTGGACCATCCAAGGTTGCACGGCACTCATCAGTGAACAGGACTGTTTGAAAATTAGTCTTCATGTATTTTTCTGCCCAATGCAGCCGTTTCTGCTTGTGAGCATTGGTTAGTGGTGGCCGAATGGAAGGTTTATGCACAGTTGCAAGACTCTGGAGGACTCTACACCTTGATGTCCGTGGGACTCCAGAGGCACCAGCAGTTTCAAATATCTGTTTTCTGCTATGTAATGGTATTTTAGCAGCTGCTCTCTTGATCCGATGCATGGATCTGGTAGAAATCTTCCTCAATGTGCCTTTATCTGCACGAACCCGTCTGTGCTCTGAATCAGCCACAAATCTCTTAATAGTGCGATGACCATGCTTAAGTTTTCATGAAATATCTAATGTTTTCATATCTCTTCCAAGGCATTGAACTATTTCACTCTTTTCGGCAGCAGAGAGATCCTTTTTCTTCCCCATATTGCTTGAAAATGGTGCTCTGCTTAATAATGTGGAACACCCTCCTTTAGTAGTTTTTCCTTTAATTGGGCTCACCTGACAATGTAATTATCACAGGTGTCCGAGATTGTTTTCAGTGATGAAAAGAGCCCTGAGACACAATGTCATCCATGAGTTAAACTGAAAAAAAAAAAAAAATCTTTGTGACACTGAAATAGAATTTGCATAATAATTTGGAACAGGGTGTACATGATGGCCCAACACTATAAACAGGAGAAAATAGATAAACAGTATACAAAATATTTGCAGCAAAAACATACACGCAACAAAAAATGAAACATAATCAGTTATATTATATCAGTGGATCCCGATTGGATATCTATCAACAGGCTACAGATCACATAACACAAACAGATCCACGTTTAACCTTCCATCTCGCTGTATATCTTGCAGCTATAAAAATAGAAATAGGTCAAAAGGATGTAAACCAAACCCGGCCACGCAGTGGTACGCTCCTAAGTAACATAACAGCAGGAGGAACAAAGTCTGATCTGTGGGGCTGCTAAGGGACTAAAACTACTGAAATATACTAGGGCAGGCCAATCAAGTGGAACCACTAATATGATAAGACAGAATACAATGAGATGCCCTATTCAACTAGGTAACCAATATAAATAAAACAGAATTAATCTGTATACTCAGGCCCTATCTATATATAATACATAGGGACAGACAAGGTTGTGATCATTATGTTTTGAAACATCAGCAGACCACTATACAATGTAACTGATGAATTGTGGCTCTCATTGCGGCTATATTTTGGATTTATAGGAACACCTGCCAGTCAAGGTATGCGTTAAGTCCCTTTGGTGTAACAGTTTCTAATTTAAACATCCATCTCGCCTCTCTTTGGAGCAACACCTTGTTACGATCTCCTCCTCTAGCCAGAGGGGGGACATGGTCTATGATGGTGTATTTTAGGTCGGAGACCTTATGCTGGCAGTCCACAAAATGCCATGCTACCGGCTGTTCAGAACCCCCGTGTTTGAGAGCGGTCCGGATGGCCGAGTGATGGCTATAACAAGAAATACTTTTTAATTCTGACAGACCCAGAGGGCCATCAAACCTGGGTCTAACAAGTGAAAGGGGTTATATTAAAATAGTCTAAAAATCCCCCATATGAAAGCTCTGGAAGGCAAGAAATAAAGGATTTCATATAATTAAGTAAGAGAGATTCTTATATAAATAGATAGGTCACTCTGATGGGGCTGCTAGAAAAGGAGTGACACGGCCCTAAAATTACTATATATAATCTTAGACCATAAGGCAGACATCATACTAAGATAATACTACACACAAGGAAAAACCTATTTATTGTAGGCAAGCTAGAAAACAAGTTTAGCAAATACAGACTTGTCTACATTTAATATAATGTGCAGAAAAAAGGGTGGTCCTAAGCACAGCACCTGATGGAAAGAAGTTCTATGAAAAATGAAATAATGAGGCCTGGCTACTGACCACACACACTCTGCACACTGTACTAAATAAAGCTTTGCAAGAAAAGAAACAAGGCCTGGAAACCGGCCGAATATACAAACATCATGCAGGCAAGCAGGCTGTAAACCTATTGCCTGTTCCAATAGAAAACAAACAATTACATATAGGATAAGAATATGAAGCATAAAGGATAAGAATATAAAACAAACAATTACATATAGGATAAGAATATGAAGCATAACGGATAAGAATATAAAACAAACAATTACATATAGAATAAGAATATGAAACATAAAGGGATAGAAGAACTTAGGAAAAGAAACCATATATAATAGTTTTACAGAAAAGTCTTAAACAAGATAAACATAAATAGAGACTAAAGAAAATAGGAAAGAAACCTATATAATGGTTTATAGTATATTCTAAAACAAAGATAAACAGATTATTGATCTTAAAGGGACACTGAACCCAAATTCTTTTCTTCTTTTCTTTTGTAATTCAGAGAGTATGCAATTTTAAGCAACTTTCTAATTTACTCCTATTATCAATTTTTCTTCGTTCTCTTGCTATCATTATTTGAAAAAGAAGACATCAGCATTTTTTTGTTTCATTACTCTGGACAGCACTTTTTTATTGGTGGATGAATTTATCCACCAATCAGCAAGGACAACCCAGATTGTTCACCAAAAATGGGCCGGCATCTAAACTTACATTCTTGCATTTCAAATAAAGATACCAAGAGAATGAAGAAAATTTGATAATAGGAGTAAATTAGAAAGTTGCTTAAAATCTCATGCTCAATCTGAATCATGAAAGAAAAATTTTGGGTACAGTGTCCCTTTAAGCAATGATAATCAAAAAACCTTAAAATTTGAGGGGAAAAATTAATAAATGACCTGCTGTCTGGAAGCAGCAAAGAAAATAGGAAATGCTGGACTTGTTCATTACAGTTTATTAGGCTGCTGTGTGCTGATTGGTGCAGTCTTGTTACTATGCTATTATTATTTTTTTTTTCTCTGTATGTTTTCTTTGCTGCTGTTTGGATACAGTAAAGATTTGATGCAAAATATGAAGCCTCCTGTCTTGCCATAAAATGTACATTGTTTGTTTATAGCACGTCTACAAGGGAATTGCAAGACCATTATAATTGGAACATGACATGATCTATTTCATTAGTGCATGTCATTTTAAGACTAGCAACCCTGCACCTCTATATGTTTAACTAAGGAACACCCCTTAGCATTTGTGGGGCCTACCCTGTCCAAGCATTGGGTGTTCTATATAATGAATAAATAACACTATATATTACACCTCCTAATACCATAAACATTTCTAACCACCTATGTTCATAGCACTCTACAAATACCTGATAATAATACCATACTTTTGTTTATTGCGCTGCGGAACCTGTTAGCGCTCTACAAATACCTGATGATAATAATAATAATAATATCATACTTTTGTTATAGCGCTGCGGAATCTGTTAGCGCTCTACAAATACCTGATAATAATAATAATATCATACTTTTGTTTATAGCGCTGCGGAACCTGTTAGTGCTCTACAAATACCTGATAATAATAATAATATCATACTTTTGTTTATAGCCCTGCGGAACCTGTTAGTGCTCTACAAATACCTGATAATAATAATAATATCATACTTTTGTTATAGCGCTGCGGAACCTGTTAGCGCTCTACAAATACCTGATAATAATAATAATATCATACTTTTGTTATAGCGCTGCGGAACCTGTTAGCGCTCTACAAATACCTGATAATAATAATAATATCATACTTTTGTTATAGCGCTGCGGAACCTGTTAGCGCTCTACAAATACCTGATAATAATAATAATATCATACTTTTGTTTATAGCGCTGCGGAACCTGTTAGTGCTCTACAAATACCTGATAATAATAATAATATCATACTTTTGTTATAGCGCTGCGGAACCTGTTAGCGCTCTACAAATACCTGATAATAATAATAATATCATACTTTTGTTATAGCGCTGAGGAACCTGTTAGCGCTCTACAAATACCTGATAATAATAATAATAATAATATCATACTTTTGTTTACAGCCCTGCGGAACCTGTTAGCGCTCTACAAATACCTGATAATAATAATAATATCATACTTTTGTTTATAGCGCTGCGGAATCTGTTAGCGCTCTACAAATACCTGATAATAATAATAATATCATACTTTTGTTTATAGCCCTGCGGAACCTGTTAGCGCTCTACAAATACCTGATAATAATAATAATATCATACTTTTGTTTATAGCGCTGCGGAACCTGTTAGTGCTCTACAAATACCTGATAATAATAATAATATCATACTTTTGTTATAGCGCTGCGGAACCTGTTAGTGCTCTACAAATACCTGATAATAATAATAATATCATACTTTTGTTTATAGCCCTGCGGAACCTGTTAGTGCTCTACAAATACCTGATAATAATAATAATATCATACTTTTGTTTATAGCGCTGCGGAACCTGTTAGTGCTCTACAAATACCTGATAATAATAATAATAATATCATACTTTTGTTTATAGCGCTGCAGAACCTGTTAGTGCTCTACAAATACCTGATAATAATAATAATAATATCATACTTTTATTTATAGCGCTGCGGAACCTGTTAGTACTCTACAAATACCTGATAATAATAATAATATCATACTTTTGTTTATAGCGCTGCGGAACCTGTTAGTGCTCTACAAATACCTGATGATAATAATAATAATATCATACTTTTGTTTATAGCGCTGCGGAACCTGTTAGTGCTCTACAAATACCTGATAATAATAATAATATCATACTTTTGTTTATAGCCCTGCGGAACCTGTTAGTGCTCTACAAATACCTGATAATAATAATAATAATAATAATAATATCATACTTTTGTTTATAGCCCTGAGGAACCTGTTAGTGCTCTACAAATACCTGATAATAATAATAATAATATCATACTTTTGTTATAGCGCTGCGGAACCTGTTAGTGCTCTACAAATACCTGATAATAATAATAATATCATACTTTTGTTATAGCGCTGCGGAGCTGTTAGCGCTCTACAAATACCTGATAATAATAATAATATCATACTTTTGTTTATAGCCCTGTGGAACCTGTTAGCGCTCTACAAATACCTGATAATAATAATAATATCATACTTTTGTTTATAGCGCTGCGGAACCTGTTAGTGCTCTACAAATACCTGATAATAATAATAATAATATCATACTTTTGTTTATAGCGCTGCGGAACCTGTTAGCGCTCTACAAATACCTGATAATAATAATAATATCATACTTTTGTTTATAGCCCTGCGGAACCTGTTAGCTCTCTACAAGTACCTGATAATAATAATAATATCATACTTTTGTTTATAGCGCTGCGGAACCTGTTAGCGCTCTACAAATACCTGATAATAATAATAATATCATACTTTTGTTTATAGCGCTGCGGAACCTGTTAGTGCTCTACAAATACCTGATAATAATAATAATAATATCATACTTTTGTTTATAGCCCTGCGGAACCTGTTAGTGCTCTACAAATACCTGATAATAATAATAATATCATACTTTTGTTTATAGCGCTGCGGAACCTGTTAGCGCTCTACAAATACCTGATAATAATAATAATATCATACTTTTGTTTATAGCGCTGCGGAACCTGTTAGCGCTCTACAAATACCTGATAATAATAATAATATCATACTTTTGTTTATAGCCCTGCGGAACCTGTTAGTGCTCTACAAATACCTGATAATAATAATATCATACTTTTGTTATAGCACTGTGGAACCTGTTAGCGCTCTACAAATACCTGATAATAATAATAATAATATCATACTTTTGTTATAGCGCTGCGGAACCTGTTAGTGCTCTACAAATACCTGATAATAATAATAATATCATACTTTTGTTATAGTGCTGCGGAACCTGTTAGCGCTCTACAAATACCTGATAATAATAATATCATACTTTTGTTTATAGCCCTGCGGAACCTGTTAGTGCTCTACAAATACCTGATAATAATAATAATAATATCATACTTTTGTTTATAGCGCTGCGGAACCTGTTAGTGCTCTACAAATACCTGATAATAATAATAATAATAATAATAATAATAATAACTACAGTAAATACAGGATGTGCATTGCAACTTCACATACTCTTACCCCTGACAGTGCGCGGGCCCCAAAAGCCTGGGCAGTTGTCCCTTTCACTCTGGCCAACAAAGGGGTTAAACAATGTTTGTTTATTTTTTATATAGTGGCTTGGTTTAAAAATGCTGTACTTCAATAATTAATAAGTTAAAAATTAAATGTTTTTTTCTTCTTATAACAAAAAACTTCAAAACCTGTTAAGCAAAACGAATAGAACTAATATGTTAATACTAAGTGGTATCAATCTGATCATGATAAAAAATAGTAAAAGATACTCAGCACCTTTGATAGAGACAAAAACCCAATATCGGAAATAACAGAAAGGCTGATGATATAGGTTAAAATTTCACCTTTATTTGAGTTCCGTGAATACAAAGACAAAGGCACAACAAACACAGATCCGACTACCGCTGACGCGTTTCCTGCTCTATTGGGCACTTCATCAGAGCTAACATTCAGGTGTTCAAGAGCTCCTTAAAAATAAGATGTGAGCCCTTCACACCTGTTGCATAGTTAATCGTAAATAGTAACAGAAATAGTATTACTAAAAGATAACACCAATGTGAAAAATAATTAAACTATACAAATTAAATGAACCTAAGAAAATCATAAAAAGAAATACATGCATATTCACATTTAAACTATGTTTACAAATTTCATATAAATTTAAAAACAAAAAACTTTCAATTGCACAATATTATCGATGTTATTACAGAGTTATAAGGTCAGAACAACTTGTTACTCTAAATACCGTAAAAAATTGAGAAAGTCTATTATACCTAGAACTGACAGGCCTGAATACATAAAAAAGGAAAAGATTTTTTTTTATATATATGGATTACATAAATGACCTTTATATAATGTAACAGACAAGCCATTAAATCCCTCGTGCAAACCAAAAAACATTAAAAATATGTATATACTTTATTCAAATGAGTTTGAATACAAAAGACCCAGAGAGCGACCTCTGTCCCATACCTCAATCAAAAGTACATCAATACCAGTATAAAAGTCAAATGCTAATAGATATATATAGAATGAATGGGGCAAGGGCAGACCCAGCTCTCTGTAAGTCTGTATATGTATAGAATGATGTTATTTACGAGATTGTAAAACCATATCACAAATGAATGTATAGTGAATTTAATTAATACACAGGACCTTAAAGCAAGAGACAATATGAACTATACAAATAACCATTAAAATGAAGATGTAAATATCTACATTATGAATTGTCAATAAATAACTTTATATCACTTAGTTTGTTAATACCAAAAGGGACACCAGTTTTAAGAGTATGAATCCAGTAAACCTCACGTTTGCTAAGTGCAGCGTATCTATTGCCACCTCTTGGTCCTAATTTAACAATTTCAATTCCTTGAAATCTGAAACCTGCTGATCTATCCCCATGCAAAGCAAAATGCTTAGCCACAGGGTATGATAAAAAATATGCAGGTTTAACTGAAACATATTTCTTTAAAAATGGAACAGAATGTTTAATATTAACGCTGCATTGGTTTTCAGTGTAAAAATGTCACCTGCATAAAAATGTTCTCAATCACTCCGATAGAGCTGAAAGCAACACTGCCTGCAAGATATTACCTAATGCTTTATTTGCACACTACTGTATTTTACAGTAATATCTGTTCTGGATAGCTTGCAGGCAGACGCTGTCAGTTCAGAGTCAATACCAGTGTATGCACAAGAAAGCACATTTGAAAGGCAGGAAAAAAAAAACTGAAAGAAGGGTTGTCTCAGTCTGTTACTAACAATGAGATGAGAACATTTCCATTTATATAATGCCCCCCCCCCCCCCTAAAAAGAAATACACCTATAAATATGTATTAACATGCACAGGAAACTTTACATTTGGCATGATTTGCCTACTTGTGAATTAGCTGGATCTGTTCCTAGGGTCCCCACCTTTCATAAAAAAAATACCAGCAATGCTAATAATTAGCATATATTTGCATATATACATAATTACAAGCTAAAGCTCCTAGGACTGACTAACTAACATTCTAATACACTTCAATGCGTGTAACTTAAGCCTCCACCACAGGTCAAAGTACTAAACTACATGAGGAATAAATTGCTGCCAACTTTGAAGTTCACTACAAACCACCACTGCTGCTGCCTCTAAAACTTCCCGCTCTGTGAATTCAGCGCAATATGCGCTCAAACTCCCTTACTGACACTGTCCTTCATGTCCTGTCATGCGCGCGCACCCATGCAACGCAACAGTGCCTACAAGTAAACTTTTTTTTTACAGGGGGCCCGAGACTGGGGGGAGGAGCGCATCATGGAGGAGCGTTAGAACCGCGGCAGGCCTCTATGCAGCTGAGCACCTGCCGGCTGCAATGCACACAGTTATTTATTGTGTACATTTAGGAGCAGGGCCGTTGCTGCATCTGCTGGGTGGTAGGGCCCCTCCAGAGTGGTGGACCTCCTGAGCCCGGTCACAGCCGCGAACGTCGCGACTATGATAGTTCCGTCCCTGGTCCTTAGTGTCTTCTTGTGACTTAAAGGGACATAAAACACACTTTATAAAAAGTTTAAGTATGCATAATAAAAAAATAACAACAATAAAACAACACAACCTTTGCGGTATACTTTTATTATTTCTCTATATTTTCCTGAACTTTAACAAGTGTGGGTTTTCCAAATTTGAAAATTAGAATTACACTCTGCAGACTACACACTACTATTTTTGTGTTAAATCATTATGTGCTCAGTTTATATAACTTTTTATCCATATACACAACAGAAAGTTTTTTTATTGAACTTTTACAGATTTATGTTAAAATATTTTTTATTATTACTATGCAAAATACATCCCATCACATATTAATAAACATTCATATATCGGTACATCACAGAATCATTAGGCATTACATCAATATGGCAATTGTACATCTTCCTTTTTCTGTATCAACTTTTACCATTGACTGTAGGTTGAGATTATAGTCCCCAATGTCCATACAATGTTGTATAATATCTCACCATGGGATTTTAATACTAGTATCGGAGATCAGTCTCCATCTGTTTCACCAAATAACATGACTGTTAACATAGATTCTTTGCATATTAATTTTCATAAACTAATAAAATAAAAAAAAATAAAAAATAAAAAATGTTTCCCTTTTTTTATAAACAAACAGAGAAGAACAAAAAACAAAATAACAAGTGGTCAAATGATAAGCACATGTGTGTGTCATTGCCGTTTGGTACCTCAAGAACTATATTCCATATAGGGAATAAAATATCTATAAAAACCCCTTCCTATATCAGCATTTTCTGATATGTATTAGTAGTATTAGTAGTCTGTCTACAAATGTAGTTTAGGGCCTCAAGAAAGTCAATGTGTCAATTTGTTTGCATTAACCAGTAAACCATGTTTTGTGGTAGTTATCCACGTTTCCCAGGATAAAAGCTGCAGTTTCATGGAGTTTATGTGTCAAACTAATTCTATTTAGGACTTCCTGCCAAATTGGTGCCTTCTCCCTCCAATACTTAGCGATGCATATTCTTGTGATTGTGCAAAGTATTCTGATGAAAGTATTAATATGATGATGGTAATTTGGGAGTGGCATATTAAGGAGTCCCTGGGACATAGTTAATGTTATCTGTTCCTCTAGTAGTGTACTAAGAAGGTTAGATAGTTTCGACCAAATCTGTTTAACCTCGTGGCACTCCCACCACATGTGTATATAAGTTCCTATTTTATTACATCCCCTGTAGCATTTCCTATTTTTTACTTCTGTAAAGTGGAAAGTTTTTATTGGGGTTAGATACCACCTGAAAATGGTCTTATAACTATTCTCTCGCAGATCTGCACTTATCAGTCCTCTGCAGGAGGAATAAAGTAGCTCATACCATTCCTTCACCTCCATACTATTGCCCAAATCAGTCTCCCATTTGCACATAAGAGAAGACTTTTCCTCACTTGTAGCGGATTGTAATGCCATGTATAGCCGTGAGATGGTATGTTTCAGTCTAGTGTCAGCACTGCATATTTTCTCCAAAGTGGTACTGAGTTGATTCCGTGTGTTTGATAAAAATTTATGTAAGGCAGAAGTAACTTGCAAGTATAAGTACCACCTAAGGGGGTCTGGTGCAAGCTTTTCTTGAGTCTGTGTAAAGGTTAATGGTTTACCGTGTGGTGTCATATCTCCCACCCTATAAAGGCCCTTATTTACCCATTTGTCTAATTGTTTCCTGTATTCCTTTGGGATAAGATATCTGAGTGGTGTCTTAAGTGAGTTATCTGGGACCAGTTTTTTTTTCTTATTTAAAGTTCTCCAGTGTTCCACTGAGTGGCCGGTAATTGGAGAGTAGTTGTGAATTTCTTGTACAGACACAGAAGTGTCCCATATTAGAGCCTCTGGGGAGTCAACCTCTCCCAAATCCGATTCCATCCCTATCCAGATTATATCAGGGTTAGAGGATCCCATTAGCGCTGTTTGAGCCAGTCTAGAGGCATCATAGTAGTCTGTCAGGTTAGGGATTCCAATCCCACCTAGCTGTCTATGTTTTGTCATTATCTGATAAGGGATTCTGGAGTGCTTTTTGTTATTAACAAAATGAATAAATTCTGACTGTATTGTCTCCAGATCTCTCTTAGGAACCGCTATCGGCAAGGTCCTGAACAGATATAGTAGTCTCGGGAGAATATTCATTTTTATAGCTGAAATTCTGCCATACCACGAAAAGTTAAGGTGTCTCCACTTTGCGATATCTTTACGAATATCTCTATATAATGGCAAATAATTGATTCTATATAGATCCATAAATTGAGCAGATAAATTAATTCCCAAGTATTTGACATATGACTTAACCCAAGAAAATTCAAAATTGAGTTCAATTAATTTTTTTGTTTGGGGTGGTAATGCTATTGCCATTGCTTCACTTTTGTCCATATTTATTTTATATCCCGATATGGCAGAAAATCAGTCCAAGACTTCATAAAGGCTAGTAAGGGAGGTCAGGGGCCTGGTTAAAGTCAACAAAACATCGTCTGCAAAAAGGGCAATCTTATAGTCCTTCTTTTTAAGTTGGAAGCCTGTAATGTCAGGATTTTGTCTAATACAAGCAGCTAATGGCTCCATGCAGAGCGCGAATAACAGCGGCGAGAGAGGGCATCCCTGTCTCGTACCGTTTTTAATATTTATAAGTTTGGAATGATGTCCAATAGCCCTAACAGTGGCTGTAGGTGCAGAATATATACCCCGTAGAGCTGTCACAAATGGGCCCTTAAATTCCATCTTATCTAAGACAGCGAACATGTATGTCCAATCAATTCTATCAAACGCCTTCTCCGCATCCAATGATAGGACCAGAGAAGGCATTTTTGATCTTGTCAGCTGGTTAATGATCGTGAGTATTCGTCTGATGTTGTCAGGGGCTTCCCTACCCATCACAAACCCAACCTGATCTGGATGGACGATATCTGGCAGTATGGTTTTAAGCCTATTAGCTAATATCTTGGTAAAGATCTTAAGATCTTGATTTTTGAGAGAGATGGGTCTATAACTAGCACACCATTTGACATTTTCCCCTGGTTTGGGTATTACAGCTATTCTTGCTCTAAGGAGATCTGGAGGTATTGCATGCCCTTGCATAATGTGATTTGAAAGTTTAACCAAATGGGGTATTAATGAGGACTGGAAAAATTTATAATATTCACCCGGGAGTCCATCAGGACCTGGGGCCTTTCCTGGTTTTAAGTCTTTAACTGCCTGTTGAACTTCAGTCAATGTGATGTCTTGATTCAAGCTATCTCTGTCTTTGTCCGTCAAAGAAGCTAGTGACGTTTCGTTAAGAAAGTTAGTTAGTGAAGCTTTAGTTTGTGCTGATTGAGTCACCTTATTTCCGTCATAGAGATCACTATAGTAATCAGCAAAGCAGTCAACTATCTCCTGCGGGTGAGTTGTGTTGGTACCGTCTTGTTTCTGAATTTGTGCAATGGCCGCTACCCTCAATTTATCACAAATTTTATTAGCCAGATATCTATCCGGTTTATTGGAGTATATATAGTAATTTGTTTTAAGTCTGAATGCCGCCTTAACTGACTGATCATTAAGAATATTGGCTAATGTTGAGCGTTTTTCTTGTAGTTGTTGGTAAAGAGCCTTAGAATGTGTAAGTCTGTGTTGCCGCTCTAGAGTGTTTATTTCTTTTTGGAGTTCTAGTCTTTGACTGTTAAATTTTTTAACCAAGGTAGCTTTTTCCCTTATAAGCAGTCCTCTTAAAAAGGTTTTGTGAGCTGCCCAGGTTGATATAGGATTTTCCGTCGTCCCTGTGTTAATCCCCCAATATTCACACATTTGTCTTGTTATAGTTTTTAGTATTAATGCGTCCTTTAGACAGAAAGGGTCGAAGGTCCATGTTTTAGTTCTGTTCATTGTCTGCAAAGTACCTAATTTCAGTTGTGTTATTGAGTGGTCTGACCACACACAGGGGTGGATAGTAGCGGATTCTAGGGAAGGCTGTAATATTTGGCTGACAAAAATGTAATCTAATTTTGTGTATGTCTTGTGTGCTGCAGAATAATATGTGGTGTCTACCGTGTTTCCATATAGGGTCTGCCAGGTGTCGATTAAGGCATGTGTACTCAGGTGATCCAGTATCACCTTGGCCTTGTTATATTGTCTGTGTTGTTTATTGGTCATTAATTGGAGACGTTTTCTGGATTGTAATGCCAGGTCCACATTAAAGTCTCCCGCTAATATCGTCCTAGACTGAGTCCAATTTGTCATTTGATGCAATAGCAGCTTAAAGAAAGTGTCTTGTTTATCGTTGGGGGCATATAAATTACAGAATGTGATGTCCGTACCTTGTATCTGACCTCTAACTATCAAGAATCTACCTTCTTTATCTCTAATTATTTCTGTATGTACAAATGGTATAGAGGAGTGGATGAGGATGGAGACACCCCTTTTTTTTTTAGTCAGTCGTGGCATGATAGTGTAATGGGAAGTCTTTTGTCCAATATTTAGGTATTTGTGAGTTTAAGAAATGCGTTTCCTGTAGGAAAATCACATTGGCTCTTAAGGATCTATATTGTGTAAGAGCTGTTCTCCTCTTAATGTCTGAATTCAGCCCTCTAACATTATGTGAGATCAGGTTAATGGCCCACGGTTCCATAGATAAAACAGTGTTTATGGCCAATAATGCTATTAGTATCCATTGTCTCAAATTTACATTGTTCTAAATATTTCTCTTCTGGGGACTGTTCGTCTGTTACAGAATCAGTAAACAAAGAAAGGGAGCCTCTACGGCCTGCGATTTTCCCCCTAGTATCTGACACATCATGATAACGAAAAAGTGAATAGTATTTCAATGACCACATAACTATGAACATCAAAAATATACAAACTAAATATATCCCTTTTGGATATATAACAGTAAATAAGCTAAGAATGTAATATAAAAGCTGTAATAGAAAACATTTTACAGAACTTTTAACAGTTGTGTTGTAAGAAAAAAATACATCACATTTTGTGTGCATAAGAAAATGAAAATCATAAGTATGTTTCAATTAGAAAGTGTGAGGGGACACGCCCCCGACCTGCATTGGGTTTGCCTCTGAATGAATGAGATGAGGTTGGCAGCTCCGGACATTCCAGTTTGAGATGTTTACATATCTCCGGGATTTCTGATAGATTATCAATTGAAGTTATTCTACCTTCATATTGAATATGTAGTGCAAATGGGAAACCCCATCTGTAGAGAATTTGGTTTTTACGTAGTAACTGCGTGAGAGGTCTTAGTGCACTTCGCTTTTGTAATGTTCTTAGGCAGAGATCTTGGTAAAACTGGATGATTGACCCCTTAAATTTAAAGGTGGGATTTTTTCTGGATGCCGCCATTATTTCTTCTTTTTCTTGAAAACGAAACATTTTTACAATTATGTCCCTTGGAGGGTCTCTTTTTTTTGGTGGTGCTCTAAGAGCTCTATGAGCTCTTTCCATTTGAAATTTGCCCTCTTCTCTGTCTTCTGTTATGGTTTGGAATAGTTGTAATAAAAAGGATTTTATTTCCGGTGCAGTCACCGCTTCAGGTATTCCTTTTAATCTTATGTTGCATCTCCTTCCTCTATTCTCCAAGTCTTCTAATTTATTATTGATGTCAGATAATTCTTGTTGTTGGGATGATATCCGCTGCTGTAAGATGGATATGTCTTCAGTTACAGAGTCCTCTCTGCCCTCCAATGCTTCAACTCTTGCTCCCAATTCCTGTATGTCTTGTTTAATATCTGCCAAGCTGTTAGTGACCGTATTTTGTAAAGTGTCCATTTTCTCTAGCATTTTGTCAAAGATAGTGTTAATATCTTGCTTTGATACTAGATTCTGTAGGTCTGCTTTTGTAATAGAGATCATGTCTGTGTTGTCTGATTGGGGTTCTGAGTCTGAGTCCATGTCCTCTGCAGGGGGTGAAGTCTCTCTCTCTGGGGTTTTTCCTCCTTTGGTGGGTTTAAAAAAGGGGTGCTGTGCGGTGGACTTAGAAATAAGTTGTGGTTTATTTTGTTTTCTGACCGACATAGTTCACATGCAGAGGAACAGGTATCATCTCCCTGTTCTGGCTGATAACTTGTGCTAGACCACACTGTGTATTTTAGTTTGGGAGTCAAGGAAATTTCTTCCCTTCTGTTCTCTAGCAACCCTTTGCAGCTTAGTGCAGTTTTTCTGTAGATAAGTCTACCCCCTTAGAAGCTTTTAATAATGGCAGGAGTCAGACAGAACCTATTATAAATGTCTCTTGTACCTTAGTAAGCGTTTCAAGACTTTAATATAAATTATGTGTCAAATATACGGTAAATACCAATCCAAATAAATCCCAGGCAGAACAGAGCTCTTGTTCTCTGACATTAACAGATAAGACAGTGCAGGCTATGTCTTTTAGTGCATCTTCAATAGTGAGGAATTTCATCAATCAGCATATATTAAGCATAAGGTAAATACCAATCCAAATGAAACATAGGCATAACAGAGCACTGCATCTCTGGTGCTGGTTAGTGAGGTGTTTAAAACTGCTGTAGTTTTGTTTTAATACTGCATCAACCATCTTTGTGTTGTCCGTGAATAGCAAATTCATTCCTCCATCTTCAACCCTCCTTATGTCATTACCGACTTCTATAAGCCGTGGGGATATCTATCCTACAGAGTTTTAGATGCGCCTGTTAGCTGTGTCCCACGTGTGCACAAAAAATTAGGGCCCTGCAGTACAGCGTGCCCTTGTATCTCCTCAAATCATAGCCAGCCCCCACATATAATATCGATCCAGATTACCGGATGCCTCGGTACTTCTCACATGATGTTTCCCAAACTTCAGTACTCCTCTCGCTGCCGTTGCAAGTGTTGTATCACTAACTGCGTGCAAACTTTTAATCCCCAAGATGGCGGATCCGTGTCTCTCACTGCCACGCACCTAGTCTGGTAACTTTCTCTCTTTCTGTGTGGCTTTGCAATGCGAGTCCAGTAGAGATGCGCTTAGTGAGCTCAGAAGTATTCCCGCAGCATATTGTGAGCAGTTAGGTTGCTATATGAAAAGTTTAACACACTTTCAATGTTCTATATGCACGGAGCTCAGTGATTATGCTGCCATCACTGAGCTGGTCCAGGCTCTGCCCCAAACTTTTACAGATTTAAAGGGACACTCAATCAAAATTAAACTTTCATTATTCAGATAGAGCATGTAATTTTAAACAACTTTCCAATTTACTTCCATTAACAAAATGTGTACATTTTTTATATGTTTTTTATATTTAAACTTTTTGAGTCATCCGCTCCTAAAGAGCATGTGCAAGAATAAGTGTGTATGCATTTGTGAATGGCTGATTGCTGTCACATGGTACGTGTATGCATTTGTGATTGGCTGATGGCTGTCACATGGTACAGGGGGAGTGGAAAAAGACATAACTGTTAAAATTGTCAGAAAAAAAATCTACTACTCATTTGAAGTTCAGACTAAGTGCTATTGCATTGTCTTGTTATCTTGCATTTGTTGATTATGCAAATCTACAGTGTTGACTGGTCCTTTAACAAAATGCTTAAAGGTACATTACAATTATTAGAGCATCTGTTGACAAGTTCAATACAGGAAATGTAAGGCAAATTGCCTGGAATGCACATAAGGGTTAAGGCCAAGACGGAGGAGTGGGAGTGCTCTGTTGTTTGTTTGAAACAATGTTGCAGATAGAGAGGAGGGGTTCCAGCTTACCTTTTTAAGCCCTGTACAGGAAGTACAAGTCCTCTTTCTGCTGGTTTCTTCAAAGTTTTCACATGAAGCGTTCAAGGAGATCTAAAGTACCTCCAAAGCGTATCATGGAGGCTAGGGAGGAACCTACAGAGAGAGAAGTGGTGGAAGAAAGTGATGAAGCTGCGGAATGGATCGCGCCATCTCCTGCGGCCGTGTCCCAAGATTCCATCGCGGCAGCGGTGTCCCTTTTTCAGCTGTGGGCGGCGGCATTGTCCGGGTCTCCGGGCAGGTCCCACGTGGTCCAAGGTCCTCCGTCGGCAGTTGCGCAGGCTCCCCTGATGTCTCCGGCCTTCTCCGCGTCGACTTCCGGTCTCGGGTCCTCCAGCGGCGGTACTTCCGGTGACGTCACTTCCGGCTCCACCATTTTGCGTCCGGCGACAAAGAGGAGCAGATCGAGTTCCCCGCGCAGCAACTTAGGTAAGAGAGGAGTGCCGTGGGGGGAACTTATTCTCCGGGGGGCAAGCCGGTTAGGGCGAAGGGGGTGAAAAGCGTCATTGATGCTGATGTGGGGGACATTGTGGCAAAAAGGGGGAATTTTGCAAATAGGGGGCAATCTCAGGTACAAAAGGGTACTATTGTTAGTGGTCTCTGTGGGCACAATAAGGGGGCCATTACTGCCGCTAGTGCATGGTCGGGGGCAAAGGCCCCATCGGGCAACCATAAAGGTGAGGCGTCACCTATAAGGCCCAATAAGAGTGGGATGAGGGGAGCTAGCGGGGTTGCTAAGGCCACGAGTGGTACGACTGGCGCAACCGCTGGCGGTGTTGTTGGAATGCAAGATGATGTTAGGGGTAGTAGGCCTTAAAGTGCAGTCGCGGTTCCGACTGCGGCAAGGAGGGTGGTCACTAGATCCACTGTCAAGCAGGGTCCCCTAGAGGAATTTCACAGCTTAGATTTGGCGTTAGCGCCGACTAGGATTCGCAGGAAGGCCCCTTCCCAGGCCCATAAGTCAGTTCACTTCAGCGAAAATATTGAGGATTTTTTGGAGGATGAACAGGATGTGCATATTGAGGTTGAGAGTGACAATCGCGCAGGTGAGCCTGGCATGCATGAGGGGATTGGCGAGCAGTCTGAGTGCAGGGGAAGGGGAGAGCTGAACTTCCCCTTCGTGGTACTTCTCTCTGGCATTCTGTTTTGCACTATAGCGACATGGCGACTACTGGGGATTCCGGAAGTGGCATGGAGAGAGGAGCAGAGAGTGGTCCAGATTCCATGGTGTCGGAGGATGAGCATCCATCGACTTCGGGAGTGGTGGCGATACCGACCAGGATGGGGTCGCAAACTGGTGAGTCCTCAGTTTCAGTGGGGTTCAGGGGTTTCACCTCATCCTCGGATGATTCTGGGTTGGAGAATGACAAAGAGTTGGGTTTAAATGCTAAGGGGCATAAGCGCATATACAAAATGTGGTTGACAGAGGAAAGAACATCTGCTAGGAAGGGGTTGCAAAGATCTTCTGAACCTGTTACCTCTGATAAGTCTGATAGGGCATCCCAACCCAGATCTAGAGTTAGTGAGGTACGTGGACCTGCTAACCACAAGGTGGCGCTTCACGGGGATACACGATCTTGGTGCTCCTACGATTTGCACAAACATCTTAAGACTAAGACAGTTTGGCGGATTCAGGAGGGGAAGTATATTAACATCTTTGAGCTCTCTGTGGAATCCTTGAGGCAGAAGGAGAGAGCCGAAGATGGGACCGGGTCAAAGAAATACCAGCGCCCTGACACGTTCCATGAATGGCAACGTTGTTTCAGGATTTACGCTTCCTGTTTCTTAGAAAAATGGCCGGATCAGTGTTTAGCCATATTAAAATATATGGAGAATATGCAAATCATTGCGGAGAATTATCGCGATGGAGTCTGACGGGATTATGATGAGGAATTCCACAGGAAGATGGTAGGTAACCCTCTGCTGGACTTTGGGTGTGTGGAGATGCAGCTTTGGGCCCGGTTGGGTCCTGAGAAAGTCCTGGGGACTTCTGCTCCTCCAGCGGGATCACACCATAAACGCTCTGCAAGTAGGTTTCGCAGACGCCCCGCCGGGGTCTGTGGGAAATTTCAAGGTAAGCACTGCGTGCTGGGAACTGAGTGTTCCTTTTGGCATGCGTTCCACAACTGCGGGGAACCTCACCCAGCCGCAGATTGCATCAAGACAGGCGAGAAACAGGATAGGGCTGGATCAAGGGGCCCTGTTGTCGGTAAGAGTGGACACCCTGCTGAGGGTGACCGCAATTAGACCTTGGCTTGCGCTGTACCCTGAAATGGAGGCGGCTGCCTTGCTGGAGTTGGGTCTTCAGGAAGGTTTCATTATTCCGGTACAAGGTAAGGTTAAGGGTGCTGCGGGCCGCAGGAAACTGAAATCTGCTTACCAGTTTCCGGAGGTATTAAAGGAGAAATTGGGTAAGGAAGTTTCCCTGGGTAGAATGGCGGACCATTTAGGGTAAAGCCTATGCCGGGATTGGTTATCTCTCCTTTAGGGATCGTGCCAAAGAAGGACCCAGGGAAGTTTAGGATGATTCAACATCTTTCCTACCCGAAAGGCAGGTCAGTCAATGACGCCATCCCGCAGGAATTGAGTACAGTTTATTATCAGTCCTTTGATGATGCCTTAAGGGTGGTTTGTAGATCAGGTCAAGGTGCCTTGCTGGCAAAACTTGATATAGAGCCTTCAGACTCCTGCTGATCCCCCCATCATCCTTTTATCTAATGTGATGTTTTTTCAACAGATCGTACTATGTCGACCATTGTTTACCCATGGGGTGTTCAATTTCCTGCACCTATTTTGAGGCTTACAGCTCCTTCTTACACTGGGCTGTTGGTGAGGTGACGGGGGAAGATTGAATTGCTCACTATCTAGATAATTTCTTATTGGTGGGTGGACAGGGCTCCAGGGAATGTGAGTTACTTCTGCACACCATGAGGCTATTAATGAAGAAATTTGGTGTTCCCTTGGCAGAGGACAAAACTGAGGGCCCTTGTAAATGTCTTACATTCTTAGGGATAGAAATTGACTCCGTAGCCGAGGAATGCAGACTTCCGGCAGATAAAGTCCGGAAGATGCTGGAGGAAGTGAGAAGACTTGCTGCGGCGAGTTTTTGCATGCTAAAAGAACTGCAGTTGGGTCTGCTCAACTTTGCAGGGCGAGTCATCCCTATGGGAAGAAATTTTCTAAAAAGGATGGAGCGCCTGTTGCCGGGGGCGACCTCCCTCAAGGCAAAAATAAAGATTAACAAAGACATGAAGGATGATCTCCAGGTTTGGGATCAGTTCCTTAGGGATTTCAATGGGGTTTGCATTTGGAGAAATCCTCAGACATCCGTGCAGTCCATTCACCTTTTACGGATGCTGCGGGGGCTTTTAGCTATGGTGCTTATATAGATGGTAAGTGGAGCGCTGAGCCGTGGCCGGTTGAGTGGACCATTAAGGGGCTTACCAGGAACATGTGCCTCCTGGAGTTTTTCCCCATTCTGGTGGCGTTGGAGATATAGGGGGATGAACTTGAAAACAGTTTCGTCGTTTTTTGGATGGACAATTTGAGTGTGGTCTCTGCCATCAATGGACTCTCATCTTCATCCCCAGCAGTGGTTAGATATCTGAGGATTCTGGTCTTGGGATGCCTTAAGCGGAACATTGAGTTTCAGGCTAGGCATGTCCCTGGGGTTGCTAATATTATAGCTGATGCGCTTTCTCGTTTCCAATGGGAAAATTTTAGGAAGTTTGCTCCTAACGCTGTGACTCATGGTGTTCCCTGTCCTCCTTTCCTTTGGCAGGTGGCACTGGCTGGCAGTCTTTGATTCCATTACTGAAGGCATCCCTGGCACCTTCCACTTGGAAGTCTTATGTGAGGTATTGGGAAGAATGGGTATTCTTCTGCGATGTTCAGGGATTTCCTTCCTGCACAGGTGAGCAAGATTGGCTGTTGCGCTGGCTCGCGGAGCTTAGGACTAAGCAAGTAAATAAGGGGGTGGTGACTGCACGGTTGGCAGCGGTATCCTTTTTCTGTAAATTGTTCACGCTGACGGACTCTTTCAAGACGTTTTTGGTTCGCCAAATTCTTCAGGGCTGGGGGAGGCCGGAAGTGCGGCGACCTGAAATTCAGGAACCCATAACTGCTGATCGTTACTCCTCTTGCTTCAGGTTTTACCTGACGTCTGTTCCTCTGAATACGAGGTTCAGCTGTTTTCCGTGGCGTTCGCCATGGCGTTCATGGTGCCCTGCGAGTGGGGGAATTGGTCCCGGAGTCTAAGATGGCAAAAGTGGGAGGCGTGCTGACCGTACACGTTAGATTTGCTGATAATGAGGTGTTGCTATTAATTCTTAGATCCAAGGTGGATCAGGAAAGTAGGGGGGCTTGGCTGTCGCTCCCTGTGCATCAGGGTTCCGCCAGTTGCCCTTGTGTCCTGTTGAAGGCCTTCTCGGACATGCGTCCAGTGGGTTCAAAGAGGTTTTTAATTCATCAGGATGGTACCCCTCTTATGAGATTCCAGTTCCGGAGGGTCTTGGGATGGGCGGCAGAAAAGGTAGGTTTAAATCCCAATACCATAGCTCCTCACTCATTTAGGGTTGGGGCTGCTATGACAGTGGCGGCTTTAGGTTGGTTTGCTGACCGTATAATGGCATTGGGGAGGTGGATATCTAAGAGATATCAATTATATGTGAGACTCCTTTTATCCCACTGCTAAGAATTACGGTGTGTTGATGTTGTGATGTTCTCACTGTTGTGATATGACCCTAACACTTGTTTCTGTTACAGGGCCTAGAAGTAGTCCGTTTCGTGCCTGGATTGTCTGGCACTCGTGCGCTGGGCAGCCATCCGAGCTTCTACTCGACCTGGAGGACAGCAACTGGGATTCTCATCATCTAGAGTGGTTGTTAGGTGGCTAGGAAGGAGAGGCCTTTGCTGGGCAGATCTGCCTGGATTACTGCAAGACGCCATGAGGCGTTGGGAGAAACCACACGTTTTGATCATCCACTTTGGTGGAAATGATCTTGGCTCAATTCCCGGCCGGGATTTGAGCGCAGTAATCCAGTCGGACCTGCGCACCTTCAAAGCTTCTCTCTGGGTAGTTTGTATGCTTGAAGTGCCGAGCAGGGGGCGCATCTGGCGTACCTCTCCTCCTTTTAAAATACTCTTTTATTCTTTTTTTTATTTACCTCTAGATTTATTCTATGATTGCACAGTGTAATGTTAGCTGTTTACTGTTATAGGTTCATGCACATGTTATTGAGGATTCAAACCTAGGTTTAAGTTGCGCACTGGTCTGTCTACGTGAGCAAGGAAGTACTGCAAATTAACCATTAGGCACACCCTGGTGCTCTTACAACCCCTCCCCCTGTTAACAGCCTTCAAGCTTTTCACTCGTAGCAGTCCATATCTATGTAACTCACTTTAGTGCCACACATTGCCTTACAAAGCTCCTGTATCACTATAATATAGGACCATTGTACGTAATTTGAAGAGATACGTTAGTTATTCTGGGCACCCGCTCTATTCTCTCCTCTTTCTTGAGGGTGGCAAGATACCCTACTCTCTAATTTAAGTTAATAAATAAAAATCAAAATTACAGGTGCTCCCCATTTTACTTTCATCAATTGATAATATACCTTTCCTGTTACTTTGCCTATTTTTATTTTACATAACTTAAATGCAATTATCTTCAACTCCCCGTGAACCTAATATTTATATCTCACTCACTAAATCTCAATTGTCAGCTTTGTTAAGTGTATTCCACTGGTTAGAAAGCCCGCCCCTCCCCCCCCCCACACTTCACTTTAGAGCGGCTCTTGCCCGCTGCACTCCCCTTTACCCCCTCTTAAAATGAAACTGTATACCGCCAACCCCCCCTTTTTTTTTGCCTCAACCTATTTTAATTAGTTAAACTGATTTATGTTTTATATTGCAATAGGGGGATCATCTCTATTTTCTCTATAATATAAAACTGAGGTTTTGTTATCTAATGCACCAAACTAGTACGGACATATGAATGCAGATTATGTTAGACTATTACTCCCACTTACTAGCTTTTGTTTATAGAATAATCTCTCCTCTACAGGCGAGTGGGATTGTGGTCTTTCCCATATTTTACACAAGATCAGTATGTTTACTATTACATATCTTTACCATGTTTTGTCCCTAGAATTATTACGGCAGTAATATTTTCTCCTGTTTATTCATTAATAATGTATGCACCTTTATAATGCTGCCACTGTTCACTGGTGATTTTGTATGTTATATCCTATACAACCTCAATAAAAAACTATTTAAAAAAAAAAAAAAAAAAAGTTATGGTAATTCATCCCACAGAGGAGGATATGGCATTTAATCCCTTAAGGAAATGTAAGGCAAATTGCCTGGAATGCACATAAGGGTTAAGGCCAAGACGGAGGAGTGGGAGTGCTCTGTTGTGTGTGTGAAACAATGTTGCAGATAGAGAGGAGGGGTTCCATCTTACCTTTTTAAGCCCTGTACAGGAAGTACAAGTCCTCTTTCTGCTGGTTTCTTCAAAGTTTTCCCCACCCTGTCCCTCCCTTTTTTATTATTTTAGGCGGCAATCGTTAGAGGGATCCATCTCTATGGTGGTCCCTAGGATTAGGGGTGTCCAAGGCATGATGAGGGCTAGCCAGCCTATTTCTGTAAGCCAGAGGATGTTAAGTTTCAGCTCCCCGGGGGTTCAATGTGGTTTGCACCTTATTGACCCTGGTCCTACTGGTACGGAGTGGTGGGTTTGCACCCTGGGCTAGCGGGTGGACAGTGTCCGGGGGCAGGATGTGATCGAGGTTGAGTGATGGCTACTTCCGGCCAGGGGTGAAGTCCTCAGTCGCGTGTCTGGGGTGTTCCCTGCCCGTGTGATTCGAAGCCGAGAACTCCCTAAGCCTTTCCAGTATTGAGCTACGCTCTGCTTCCTCTCCTGCACCCTGGTACTGCCCATCTTGTTAGCATGGGTTACTACGCATTAGCTAGTACCTGATTGCCGCCCCCTTGTCCATGTTTATTCGTGCTGGTCCTTTGGTTCCTGTGTTGCCACAATAAACGTGACCTGCGGTTTTATAACCAAGAAGTTGTCTGTGTGTTTATTTCTATGTTAGAAATGAAGTTAAAGGTTTACATTAAACTTAAGAATGTAAATAGTTAAGTTATGGTAATTCTTCCCACAGAGGAGGATATGGCATTTAATCCCTTATGTTTTAGAAAGGGCCATAGACTCCATAATTTGCATTGATATAGTCCAAGTTGTACATGTTCTTTATATCCTAACTTAGTCCTTGGCATCACACACTTTTTTGGCCTTAACGCAAATTAACTTACGCAATTTGCGTAAAGTCTTTTTTCAATGGGACTTCCTTTGCGCGGGTATTACGAGTCTGCCTGGGAGGCCAAAAAGTGAGCGGTACAGCCTATGCCGCCAAGATTCGTAATGCAATCTAAAGTCTGTAGGTATGAGTTTTACACTACAAAGCTGTAACATAAAACTCATAACTAAAGTGCTAAAAAGTACACTAACACCCATAAACTACCTATTAACCCCTAAACCGAGGCCCTCCCGCATTGCAAACACTAAAATAAAATGATTAACCCCTAATCTGCCACTCCGGACAACGCCACCACTATAATAAACATATTAACCCCTAAACTGCCGCACTCCCGCCTTGTAAACACTAGTTAAATATTATTAACCCCTAATCTGCCATCCCTAACATCTCCGCCACCTACCTACACTTATTAACCCCTAATCTGCCGCCCCCAACATCGCCGCCACTATAATAAACATATTAACCCCTAAACCTAACCCTAAATCTAACCCTAACACCCCCTAACTTTAATATAATTAAAATAAATCTAAATAAAACCTACTATTAATAACTAAATAGTTCATATTTAAAACTAAATACTTACCTGTGAAATAAACCCTAAGCTAGCTACAATATAACTAATAGTTACATTGTAGCTACCTTAGGCCTAGATTTAGAGTTTGGCGGTAGCCGTCAAAACCAGCGTTAGAGGCTCCTAACGCTGGTTTTAGGCTACCGCCGGTATTTGGAGTCAGTCAGGAAAGGGTCTAACGCTCACTTTTCAGCCGCGACTTTTCCATACCGCAGATCCCCTTACGTCAATTGCGTATCCTATCTTTTCAATGGGATCTTTCTAACTCCGGTATTTAGAGTCGTGTCTGAAGTAAGCGTTAGAAATCTAACGACAAAACTCCAGCCGCAGGAAAAAAGTCAGTAGTTAAGAGCTTTTTGGGCTAACGCCGGTTTATAAAGCTCTTAACTACTGTGCTCTAAAGTACACTAACACCCATAAACTACCTATGTACCCCTAAACCGAGGTCCCCCCACATCGCCGCCACTCGATTACATTTTTTTAATCCCTAATCTGCCGACCGCCACCTACGTTATCCTTATGTACCCCTAATCTGCTGCCCCTAACACCGCCGACCCCTGTATTATATTTATTAACCCCTAACCTGCCCCCCACAACGTCGCCGCCAGCTACCTACAATAATTAACCCCTAATCTGCCGACCGCAAACCGCTGCTACTTACGTTATCCTTATGTACCCCTAATCTGCTGCCCCTAACACCGCCAACCCCTATATTATATTTATTAACCCCTAATCTGCCCCCCACAACGTCGCCTCCACCTGCCTACACTTATTAACCCCTAATCTGCCGAGCGGACCGCACCGCTATTATAATAAAGTTATTAACCCCTAATCCGCCTCACTAACCCTATAATAAATAGTATTAACCCCTAATCTGCCCTCCCTAACATCGCCGACACCTAACTTCAATCATTAACCCCTAATCTGCCGACTGGAGCTCACCGCTATTCTAATAAATTTATTAACCCCTAAAGCTAAGTCTAACCCTAACACTAACACCCCCCTAAGTTAAATATAATTTAAATCTAACTAAATAAATTAACTCTTATTAAATAAATGATTCCTATTTAAAGCTAAATACTTACCTGTAAAATAAATCCTAATATAGCTACAATATAAATTATATTTATATTATAGCTATTTTAGTATTTATATTTATTTTACAGGTAACTTTGTATTTATTTTAACCAGGTACAATAGCTAAAATAGTTAAAATAATTACAAAATTACCTGTAAAATAAATCCTAACCTAAGTTGCAATTAAACCTAACACTACACTATCAATAAATTAATTAAATAAAATACCTACAATTACCTACAATTAAACCTAACACTACACTATCAATACATTAATTAAATACAATATCTACAAATAAATACAATGAAATAAACTAACTAAAGTACAAAAAATAAAAAAGAACTAAGTTACAAAAAATAAAAAAATATTTACAAACATTAGAAAAATATTACAACAATTTTAAACTAATTACACCTACTCTAAGCCCCCTAATAAAATAACAAAGCCCCCCAAAATAAAAAATGCCCTACCCTATTCTAAATTACAAAAGTTCAAAGCTCTTTTACCTTACCAGCCTTGAACAGGGCCCTTTGCGGGGCATGCCCCAAGAAATTCAGCTCTTTTGCCTGTAAAAAAAAACATACAATACCCCCCCCAACATTACAACCCACCACCCACATACCCCTAATCTAACCCAAACCCCCCTTAAATAAACCTAACACTAAGCCCCTGAAGATCTTCCTACCTTGTCTTCACCATACCAGGTTCACCGATCGATCCAGAAGAGCTCCTCCGATGTCCTGATCCAAGCCCAAGCAGGGGGCTGAAGAGGTCCATGATCCGGCTGAAGTCATCATCCAAGCGGGAGCTGAAGAGGTCCATGATCCGGCTGAAGTCTTCTATCAACGGCATCTTCAATCTTCTTTCTTCCGGATCCATCTTGCAGACCTCCGACGCGGAACATCCTGCTGGCCCGACGGACTACCGACGAATGAAGGCTCCTTTAAGGGACGTCATCCAAGATGGCGTCCCTCGAATTCCGATTGGCTGATAGGATTCTATCAGCCAATCGGAATTAAGGTAGGAAAATTCTGATTGGCTGATGGAATCAGCCAATCAGAATCAAGTTCAATCCGATTGGCCGATCCGATCAGCCAATCGGATTGAATTTGATTCTGATTGGCCGATTCCATCAGCCAATCAGAATGTTCCTACCTTAATTCCGATTGGCTGATAGAATCCTATTAGCCAATCGGAATTCGAGGGACGCCATCTTGGATGACTTACCTTAAAGGAGTCTTCATTCGTCGGTAGTCCGTCGGGCCAGCAGGATGTTCCGCGTCGGAGGTCTGCAAGATGGATCCGGAAGAAAGAAGATTGAAGATGCCGTTGATAGAAGACTTCAGTCGGATCATGGACCTCTTCAGCTCCCGCTTGGATGATGACTTCAGCCGGATCATGGACCTCTTCAGCTCCCGCTTGGATGATAACTTCAGCCGGATCATGGACCTCTTCAGCCCCCTGCTTGGGCTTGGATCAGGACATCGGAGGAGCTCTTCTGGATCGATCGGTGAACCTGGTATGGTGAAGACAAGGTAGGAAGATCTTCAGGGGCTTAGTGTTAGGTTTATTTAAGGGGGGGTTTGGGTTAGATTAGGGGTATGTGGGTGGTGGGTTGTAATGTTGGGGGGGGGGTATTGTATGTTTTTTTTTACAGGCAAAAGAGCTGAATTTCTTGGGGCATGCCCCGCAAAGGGCCCTGTCGAGGGCTGGTAAGGTAAAAGAGCTTTGGACTTTTGTAATTTAGAATAGGGTAGGGCATTTTTTTATTTTGGGGGGCTTTGTTATTTTATTAGGGGGCTTAGAGTAGGTGTAATTAGTTTAAAATTGTTGTAATATTTTTCTAATGTTTGTAAATATTTTTTTATTTTTTGTAACTTAGTTCTTTTTTATTTTTTGTACTTTAGTTAGTTTATTTAATTGTATTTATTTGTAGGAATTGTATTTAATTTATTTATTGATAGTGTAGGGTTTAATTGTAACTTAGGTTAGGATTTATTTTACAGGTACATTTGTAATTATTTTAACTATTTTAGCTATTAAATAGTTCTTAACTATTTAATAGCTATTGTACCTGGTTAAAATAAATACAAAGTTACCTGTAAAATAAATATAAATCCTAAAATAGCTATAATATAATTATAATTTATATTGTAGCTATATTAGGATTTATTTTACAGGTAAGTATTTAGCTTTAAATAGGAATAATTTATTTAATAAGAGTTAATTAATTTCGTTAGATTTAAATTATATTTAAGTTAGGGGGGTGTTAGTGTTAGGGTTAGACTTAGCTTTAGGGGTTAATACATTTATTAGAATAGCGGTGAGCTCCAGTCGGCAGATTAGGGGTTAATGTTTGAAGTTAGGTGTCGGCGATGTTAGGGAGGGCAGATTAGGGGTTAATACTATTTATTATAGGGTTAGTGAGGCGGATTAGGGGTTAATAACTTTATTATAATAGCGGTGCGGTCCGGTCGGAAGATTAGGGGTTAATAAGTGTAGGCAGGTGGAGGCGACGTTGTGGGGGGCAGATTAGGGGTTAATAAATATAATATAGGGGTCGGCGGTGTTAGGGACAGCAGATTAGGGGTACATAGGGATATTGTAAGTAGCGGCGGTTTACGGAGCGGCAGATTAGGGGTTAATAATAATATGCAGGGGTCAGCGATAGCGGGGGCGGCAGATTAGGGGTAATAAGTGTAAGGTTAGGGGTCTTTAGACTCGGGGTACATGTTAGAGTGTTAGGTGCGTAGGAAGTGTTTCCCCATAGCAAACAATGGGGCTGCGTTAGGAGCTGAACGCGGCTTTTTTGCAGGTGTTAGGTTTTTTTTCAGCTCAAACAGCCTCATTGTTTCCTATGGGGCAATCGTGCACGAGCACGTTTTTGAAGCTGGCCGCTTGCGTAAGCAACTCTGGTATCGAGAGTTGAAGTTGCGTTAAATATGCTCTACGCTCCTTTTTTGGAGCCTAACGCAGCCATTCTGTGGACTCTCAATACCAGAGTTATTTAAACGGTGCGGCCAGAAAAAAGCCAGCGTTAGCTTTTCGGGTCGTTACCGACAAAACTCTAAATCTAGCCGTTAGATTTTATTTTTATTTTACAGGTAAGTTTGTATTTATTTTAACTAGGTAGAATAGTTAGTAAATAGTTATTAACTATTTACTAACTACCTAGCTAAAATAAATACAAATGTACCTGTAAAATAAAACCTAACCTGCCTTACAATAAAACCTAACCTTACACTACAATTAAATCAATTACCTTAATTAAATATAATTACCTAAATTAAATACAATTAACTAAATTACAAAAAAAAAACAAACACTAAATTACACAAAATAAAAAAAGAAATGATCAGATATTTAAACTAATTACACCTAATCTAATAGCCCTATCAAAATAAAAAAGCCCCCCCCCAAATAAAAAAAACCCTAGCCTAAACTAAACTACCAATAGCCCTTAAAATGGCCTTTTGCGGGGCATTGCTCCAAAGAAATCAGCTCTTTTACCTGTAAAAAAAAAAATACAAACAACCCCCCAACAGTAAAACCCACCACCCACACAACCAACCCCCCAAATAGAAACCTAATCTAAAAAAACCTAAGCTCCCCATTGCCCTAAAAAAAGGGCATTTGGATAGGCATTGCCCTTAAAAGGGCATTTAGCTCTTTTTCAACTGCCCAAACCCCTAATCTAAAAATAAAACCCACCCAATAAACCCTTAAAAAAACCTAACACTAACCCCCTTCAAGCGGCAAGAAGTCTTCAATCCTATTGGCTGATTCAATCAGCCAATAGGATTGATCTCGCATTCTATTGGCTGATTGGAACAGCCAATAGAATGTAAGCTCAATCTCATTGGCTGATTTTGTCCGCCAATAGATGCAATCAGCCAATAGGAATTTTTCACCTTTAATTCCAATTGGCTGATAGAATTCTATCAGCCAATCGGAATTCAAGGGACGCCATCTTGGATGACATTACTTAAAGGAACCTTCAGTCATCAGGAAAGAAGAGGATGCTTTGCACCGGGTGTATTGAAGATGGAGCCGCTCCACACCGGATAGATGAAGATAGAAGATGCCGTCTGGATGAAGACTTCTGCGAGTCTGGAGGACCACTACTGCCGGCTTGGATGAAGACTTCTCCCGGCTTCGTTGAAGACTTCTTGCTGCTTGGATGAAGACTTCTCCCGGCTTCTTTGAGGATGGATGTCCTGTCTTCAAAACTGTAAGTGGATCTTCGGGGGTTAGTGCTAGGTTTTATTAAGGGTTTATTGGGTGGGTTTTATTTTTAAATTAGGGGTTTGGGCAATTGAAAAAGAGCTAAATGCCCTTTTAAGGGCAATGCCCATCCAAATGCCCTTTTCAGGGCAATGGGGAGCTTAGTTTTTTTTTAGATTAGGTTTTTATTTGGGGCGTTGGTTGTGTGGGTGGTGGGTTTTACTGTTGGGGGGTTGTTTGTATTTTTATTCACAGGTAAAAGAGCTGATTTCTTTGGGGCAATGCCCCGCAAAAGCCCATTTTAAGGGCTATTGGTAGTTTATTTTAGGCTAGGGTTTTTTTATTTTGGGGGGGGCTTTTTTATTTTGATAGGGCTATTAGATTAGATGTAATTAGTTTAAATATCTGATCATTTCTTTTTATTTTGTTTAATTTAGTGGGGGGGGGGTTGTAATTTAGATAATTGTATTTAATTTAGGTAATTATATTTAATTTAGGTAATTGATTTAATTGTAGTGTAAGGTTAGGTATTAGTGTAAGACAGGTTAGGTTTTATTTTACAGGTAAATTTGTATTTATTTTAGCTAGGTAGTTAGTAAATAGTTAATAACTATTTACTAACTTTTCTACCTAGTTAAAATAAATACAACCTTGCCTGTAAAATAAAAAAATAAACCCTAAGCTAGATACAATGTAACTATTAGTTATATTGTAGCTATCTTAGGGTTTATTTTACAGGTAGGTATTTAGTTTTAAATAGGAATTATTTAGGTTTTATTTAGATTTATTTTAATTATATTTAAGTTAGAGGGTGTTAGGGTTAGGGTTAGACTTAGTTTTAGGGGTTAATAAATTTAGTATAGTGGCGGCGACGGGGGCGGCAGATTAGGGGTTAATAAATTTAGGCCGATTAGGGGTTAATAATATTTAACTAGTGTTTGTGATGCGGGAATGCGGCGGTTTAGGAGATAATATGTTTATTATAGTGGCGGCGATGTCCGGAGCGGCAGATTAGGGATTAATAAGTATAATGAAGGTGTCGGCGAAGTCGGGGGTGGCAGATTAGGGGTTAATAAGTGTAAGATTAGGGGTGTTTAGACTCAGGGTTTATGTTAGGGTGTTAGGTGTAAACATAAATTTAGTTTCCCCATAGGTAGTTAGAAGGGACTATTTAGTTGATATCTTGCTATATGACTTCAGGATATACATCCAATCATTCCAAGTTTCATTGGATATGGAGGATGTAGATATTATTTGACTTTTGAATAAGGTGGGGTTAAAACATAGATTACCTAAATGACTATCCTTTGCTAATGATGTTTCTACTTGGGCCCAACCTTTAGCATTATCTTCCTCATATTTGCACCATTCAGATATTCTTTGAAGAGAGATTGACAATTTAAATGAGCAAAGATGAGGGACCCCCAGATCTCTGTTTTTTGGGATTTTGTAAATGTTATTTGTGTTTATTCATGGTGGCCTACGGCGCCATATGTAATCGTTCATAATTTTTGTAAAGTATCTATTTCTCTCGTATTTGGAATGGGGGCAGTCTGAAAAATGTAAAGTGCTTTAGGGAGTAGTATCATTTTAGCAGCCTGAATCTAACCAGACCAGGAAATATTTTTAAAGAGCCAAGAGGAGGTTAAGGATTGGAATTCTGTGATTAAGTTCCCATAATTGTTTATGTAATTCCAGTTTATCTGGTGAAATGTGTATACCTACGTATTTTAGATATTAATGTGATTTAATATCATCTAATGATTTCTGTGGCTTATTAATGGGTAGGTATTCTGATTTAGACATGTTAACCAAGAAATTTGAAATGCTTCCGAAGTGAGATAACTCCATTAGGGCATGTCGTAGAAATGTTAGGGGATTCATAAGAGTTAATAATAAGTTGTCTGTATAAATGTCCAGTTTGTGGTTTCAGTGTCCGAACTTGACCCCCTGTATTTGCTCATTTGCCCTTATCTTGATTGCTAAGGGTTCTAGTGACAGGATAAATAGTAGGGGTGAGAGAGGGCAACCCTGTTGGGAGCCGTTTCAAATTCGAAGGAGTCATATAGTGTTCCCTTCACCTTTACCTGGGCTGTCGGGTTAGAATATAGGACAATCATTTTATGTATAAATGAGGTGGGAAAATTAAAGTGTAGTAACGTTGAGTATAAGAACGTCCAGTCAAGTCAGTCAAATGCCTTTTCAGCGTCAGTCGATAGGAAAATAGCTGGGGTTCTGATCGAGGTGATATGTTCGAAGAGGTTAAGTACTTTGACTGCATTTTCCTTTGCCTTCCTGAGGGGACAAAACCTACTTGGTCCTGATGAATTATTTGGGGAAGGATTTTGTTTATTCGGAAGGCAAGAATTTTGGTGTAGAGTTTTAAGTCAGTGTTTATTAAGGAGATTGGTCTAAAATTGGTTGGAGGCTTGTTCATTTGGTCTCTTTTAGTCTTGAGACTCTCAAGGATTTTAGCATCCTCAGGGGAGTTTTTATGTAAACAGTCTATATCTGATGTCTTCTTGGCCAAGGAAATAAACTCTTCTCTCTTATTTTTGGTTATTTGGGCTTTAGTCTTGATGAATTCCCCTCTGATGGTGCTTTTATGCAGTTCCCAAAGGGTTGCCACATTAATGTCTGTTGTTTCATTTATGGAAAAATACGATTTGAGATGTTTAGCAAATTTTTTAACCTGTTTTTTTTCAAGCAATAGTGTTCCATCTAACCTCCAGTGGAACGCTTTTAAGGGGGCTGACGGCCAGCTGATCATGCATGTGACTAGAGAGTGGTCTGAACAGGTAGTATGTTTTATGCTCTATTGTTTAACATATGAGAGGACTAAATGGTCAACTAGAATATAATCTAATCTGGAGTAACTTCGATTTGGGTGAGAAAAGAAAGTATAATCTTTCATTTGTGGGTTAATGACTCTCCATGTGTCGTGAAGTCCTAATAGATCAAAGTTTTTCCAAAAGTTCTGAAGATGAGGGGTTTTAAGTCTTTTGTCTGGATTAGTGCAGTTCATAGTAGGGTTTAGTGGAACATTCAGGTCTCCTGTTATAATTAAAAGGCCCCTTGCATGAGTGATGAGGGAGTTTGTAACCGAGTTACTAAAGCTATCTTGATGCTTGTTAGGTGCATATACTGTAGATTCACTAAGGAGACTGGTTTACCAAACAGAAGATCTATAACGCACAAGTACCTTCCTTCGTTGTCATAGTCCAAGTGTGTTTTAGTAAATGATATAGAGTTATGTATCAGGATACTGACTCTGTTAACTTTTTTATTTGGATTTGTGCAGTGAAAATGTAGGGGGTAGTGTGAAGAGAAAAATTTGGTGATATGTTTAGCTTTAAAATGTGTTTCTTTTAGCCTAAGGATATGACCCCCTCTCTTTTGTAAGTCTAAAATTGCCATCCTTCGTTTGTTGGGACAATTTAACCCTTTTGAATTTTGTGTTATAATGATAAGATCCTGCTGTGTGTTATTGCTCATGGTGAAACTTTAAATGTGAACTTGAGCCTTTATTCATTGAGAGCCAACATATTATCAAATAATCATAACTTGAGTAAATAAAAATAAAAAATAAAAAAACATTGAACAAACATGAGACACATTTTCCAGAACCTGAAAAGGAAAAGGTCAACATGTCACAATCAAGGAGAAATATTCTCCTAACTGGATGAGAACAATTACATAATACATTATTATGAAGAATTCACTAAGGTGATCCACTTATTACGGTGCCCGTGTATTTAGGGCCTTCCATCTTTGCCTATTGTAAAATAAATGTCATAAAACTATATATATTTGCTATTATTAGTTATTTGAGAATACAATGTAAGAACCGTAAACAACACTCAAAACAGGTGTAACTAACAGAGAGTACCTCAATAAGCAATACCTATATTGAAAAAGAGAGAAGGATACCATAAACCAATCCTATACTCAGACCTTTTCAGTTACTTGGTTTTGAGAGGCAGATAAATGCCTGCGTGTTCTCTTTTGCTGGACTTGCTGCCACTCTTTCCTTTGTGGGAGAGGGATGAGGCTGTCGTCACTTGTTTGATCCAAATTGGAAGCTTGAGTGTCTCCATCTTCTGGGAAGGGGATGTTGAGGACTTTGCAGACTTTATGAATGTCTCTGGATGAGGAACAAATGATACGTCTTCCTTTCCATATGACTATTAGGTGAAAGGGGAAACCCCATCTGTAAGGTATATTCATCTTCCTCAGAGGCATGGTGAGAGGTTTAAACTCTAACTCTTTACGTTTAGCAAGTGTTCTTTGAGACAGGTCTGCAAATATTTGTATGTCTGCATTTTCATATTTAATGGGCTGTTGTTCTCTAGCGAGCCTCATTATCTCTTCTTTGAGTTGCTAATTTGTAATCCGGACTATGACATCCCTGGGAGGTTGATTATCCTGTGGATTAGGCCGCAAAGCTCTATGAGCTCTGTCTATTTCAGTCTTGGATGGTGTTTCTTCTTGCTTGAGTGCGTTGAATAAGTCTTGTAAATACTGTCCCAGGTCCGCTGGAGGTATGGTTTCAGGTATACCCCTGATTCGGATGTTATGATGTCTACTTTTATATTCTGCGTCATCAACTTTATCTTCCAGCTCATAAAATGTTGGTATTTTGTTTGTTAATGACATGTAATTCTGAGATGGCTGTGGTATGCGTGTCATGAGAGTTTTCAATTGCTTCCCCTCTGTGGCCAATCTCTGAGATTTCCTTTTTAAGATCACATATTTCCTCTTTTATACACTGCTTAACTTGTGTTATTAGTGTAGTAAGGCCTTTTTTACAGGGGATTGTATCAAATAAAGCTTTGGGTACTGTTATAGTGCCTGTTGTGGATTCTGTATCTGATTCGGAGGAAGAGTAGACTGTTGCAGGGTCCGGATCTTCTGCTGTTGTGATTAGAGCAGATTTGGCTTCCAACGATTTAAAAAAATTGTTCACAGACGGTGTAGAGTGTTGTCTTAGTTCAGAGCCTTTTCCCTGTTTGTTTGTTTTTTTAGGAGACATTTTGAAATGATTTTCCCTTCTCGCTGTAGTTAAAAAATATTGCACTTTTATAGCATATATGGATACTGGTATTGCAAGAAGAATTTTGCAGAGTGAAACTTCTGTTGTAAGCTAACAAGCTTAATTTATCTCATAGTACAGTTCTCTCAAACAACCAAGGTTTCTTATCTGTTTATTGGATTGTCAGGTGTTCTTTATAGTGTCTCATATATATATTATAAGTATACATAAGTATATCCATTAATTAGCATTCCTTGATACCTTTGCGACTTGTTATTGTTATATCTACTCATAGGTATATGGTAGGCCCTGTTTGCCATGTGTATATGGTAGGCCCTGTTTGCCATGTGTATATGGTAGGCCCAGTTTGCCATGTGTGTTGGAAAGACTGCTCCCATGAAAGCGTACTTTGTAGTGTGGTATTAAGATTTCTTTAATTCCCACATATGACTGTTGTAGCTGTTCAGTTATAAGCACTGTGTTGCAAGAGTTTATACTGTAAGCGTTAACTTTCTGTGACACTCAATGTTAGATTGGTGCGTGTAAAAGACTAGGAAAGGATACGGCCTGTATCCGACATAATTGATCTCCAGTCTTGTTGTGTGGGTTTCTCTGCCAACACAGCTTTAAAATCTAAATCACCTGTCGTGACTTCGCAGCGGGGTCTTACCTATCGGCAATCATGCTTATATTGAGGTGTTCTGAGACCTCTCGTTGCAGATGCTCCTGTTATTAATGGTGCCTCTCCAGTCACTTGTACCTGCTCTTTTCCACACGTTGGTTTTTAACCAGGCGATAATTGTATGTGTTCCCTGGAGTCTGTGGGCACTTTGGAGGTTTGAATATTAAGTAGATAAGGCTGTGGGCTACTGCCTATGGTATTCCAAACCAGATAGGGTTCCGGAGCTCTCTCACACAGCAGCCATCTGCTTGGCTGGCTAGCTCCGCCCTTCCCCAACAGAAAGTATTTTAGTACAGAAACACCCTTTTCAAAAAAGGTAAAATAGCTGTAATATATTTTGGGGGAAATGTATCAAGGCTGCAGGTGCACAAGTTCTCCACTTGTGATGCAGCATTGCGGGGTGAAATTTAGGATTGCACATATGCTTGTTTGTGCAATCCCTACAAACACTCTCACTCAACCACTTGTGCGAGAGCAGGTTCTGTCAATCACCCCGATTAAGTCAGAGATGAAAAGAAGCTCAAACTGCTAGTAGCTGCCTGCTCGCTCAAGTGAGCCTGTACTGTAAAGTCTCAAAAGCTGTAAATTGCAGCTTAATACATTTACCCCTTACCTGCGACAAAAATACCTTAATATACCCTTAAAATATATACATTTTTTGAAAATCAGATGTTCTTGTGCTAAAAAAATCTACTTGTTGTTCCTGTCAAATTTATAAAGACATGTCCCTGTCAGCCTATTACACTTGTGGGAGTTGTCTGTATCAACCAGTGAGATATACAGTATTTGTTCACAGGAATAACTACAGTTCCTCAACACATTTTTACTCTGTCAGCATAATTATCTGTGGAAAGACACATCCTGTGCCTTTACTGTCATTCTGCACCAGGATCAGTTTCTCATTTAAGATGGATTAGTGTAGTTGCTGCTCGGGTAATGAAAATCATGGCTACAGAGACTTTTTGGGTAAGTGCAGAGTACACAAGTATCAAAATTAAAAGTCTGTTTCAATTTAAACATTTTTAAATCTTTGTTTAATAAATATTAGAAAATATTGATAGCTTTCTTCTGACTTTATGGACATATAGGGCATTCTATCTTAAAAAATCATGTGTCTGATTGTAATAACCAACTATACAGAAGGTGAAAATAAATTAGTGGTAAGTATTGCTATTGTATTTACTCTTGTGCGCAGATATGAATCTGTAAACTGCAGTGTGCATGATCTTGCTTGTGATCATTATTTGCATATGTTTTTAACTGGTTGCAGGGACAGCCATGCATGCTGTGTGAAATTGAACATAATGATTAGCACTACAACTGCAGGAAAAGCCAAATAAATAGATGATTTACATATGTAGGGACAAAGTGTCAACCGAAAATACGCTGGAATTCCGCATAATAATTGTTGCGAGATTGATCCAACCTAGTTATCAAAGCCTCAAGATCAGCAAACGTTGAAATTTGTGACATAACATACGATCCCGCAATTTCAATCTGACACAGATCGATGCTTACGTCATTACAGATGTTCTGAATACACATTCGGCTCTATTTGACACTTTTCCCCATTTATCAAACTTTTAACAGGTACGCTTGCATCTTTTCCGACACAGCGTACCTGGTTTTCAATCTGCCACCCTTGAAGCCATGGATGCCATAGAAATCAATGGGAGTATGAAAGCACCAAAAGCTTATGTTTGATGCTGTAAGAGAATGAAGCATACCCTATTGATTTCTATGGTAGATGGATCCTTCAAGCGGGACTTCAAGAACTGTAAGTGGATCGTCAGGGGTTAGTGTTAGGTTTTTTTAAGGGTTTTTGGGTGGGTTTTATTTTTAGATTAGGGGTCTGGCAGTAAAAGAGCTAAAGGCTCTTTTAAGGGCAATGCCCACACAAATGCCCTTTTCAGGGCAATGGGTAGCTTAAGTTATTTTAGATAGTTTTTTTATGGGGGGGGGGGTTGGTTGGGTGGTGGGTTTTACTGTTGGGGGGGTGTTTGTATTTTTTTTTCCAGGTAAAAGAGCTGATATCTCTGGGGTAATGCCCCACAAAAGGCCCCTTTAAGGGCCATTGGTAGTTTATTCTAGGCTATGTTTTTTTTTATTTGGGGGGGGGCTTTTTTATTTTGATAGGGCTATTAGATTAAGTGTACAAAAAAATATTTTTGATAATTTGGTTTGTTATTTTTCGTAATTTAGTGTTTGGTTTTATTTGTAACTTAGTTTTTTTTTTGTAATTTAGGGCTTTGTAATAATGTTTTTTTTTTTTTTTTAAATCTGTTTTTTATTGAGGATTTTGCATTAACAAAGGAAATAAAAACAATTATTGTGCATGCTCTCCAGAGGAATATAATTATAAAACAGTACAGACACATGGGGCATATAAAAACGCTGATTTGGTATAGTACGGTCACATGAAACATATTGGGGCTCGCACATATCTGTCCTCATTTTTTAAGGTATTAGCCCTAACAAAATTCAAACTGCATTCTTTGTAACATAAATGAACAATAAGAAAAAACATAGTAGGAAGGAGTGTAAAGATCTGGACAACCAATATAATTATATGACAACTGCTCCTAGTTAGTGTGTTAATATGAACAAGTTCGGTATCACATGATGAAAATATAGTTTCCGCTCATCACGAGGCCTGTCTGATTTAAGAAAATAGTTCAGAGTGGAGGCTGCACATTAATAACAGGGTCCTACATGTGATAATAAAGGTATATGCAATAAGTAATTTATCTACGTGTTGTTTGTGATGTTATTTAATTCCCTGTGAGTGTCTGTGTTGCTCTTGTTAGAAGTATTACTCCCACAGTTACAGTCCTGCGTATAGAACTGCGTCCCTATATGAATGCCTCCTAATAACCAGTTAAAGGAATCGGCCCGCATTCAAATAAACACTGGTAATGAAATTGTCAGCGCTAAGGGTCTTAAATGTGCTATGAAAATGGGATTCGGATAAATTACGCACTATATACAGAGTAACAGGCAATACAGTAAGTTTGTCCAGATTATACATTTCCCACTGTAGTCTTTAGTGTCTCTAATATTTACCATAACAGTACACCCTTTAAACTGGGTGGAACGTCAGTGAGAGTAACATGTTATCGTGTCCTGGTGTTCTTATTATAAGCTTTGATGACCTTATCCCCAGCGTTTTTTCAGGTAGGACGCCTCAGAATCTAAGTCCATGTGGTTTGCGGGAGGTCTGTGGTTGAGGCTTGTAGTCATGCCAGCTATGGTCTCATATGTAGTCATCAGTGGGAGGCTTGATAAAATAGTTGTTACACTTTTTCTGCTATCGTATCCCGTCTCATGATTAGGCTGCATTGATACCGATGTTGTCACTCTCCGCCATTTTTTGATCTCTGTGACAGCTGCATTTGGAATGACCGATAGTGGAATTAGGAAGACACCTTCGTTTTGAAAAAGCGTCTCGGCCACCGCCGGTAACTTCCGCTGTGACATATTGTTAAGTGAGTCTGGTCCGTGCGTGGCCGAGGTTGAATGGGTTTGCTCTAGTCCAGACAGGTCCCCTGGTATCAGTGAGGTGATGGCAGCTTCAAAGCCGTGATATATTGTCTTCTCCAGTTGAACCTCTTTATGTTCTGCGATTACCTTATCCATTGTTATCCGCTTAATCAGGTAATCATAGGGTGCCCTATCCAGCATACTATTCAAAAGAAATGCCATTTTTTTAGGGAAGTCCTCCAGCTGCGCAGGGCCGTCTTCTCCTGCTATGTCTGCCATTTGGAAGAGTTGTTTCTTCTTTCTCCTAAGGAAAAGTATTGTAACAGAGCAGTGTTGAGTTGTAGAACAGCCTGTTGTCCAGTTAGTGATAAAAAGATGCAGTAAGGCGAACGTGTTCTGCCAGCACTGGTAACCCGGTGAGGCCGGGGGGAACGCTACCCAAATATAGGCCGCTGCCCTGGGTTTTAAGCTGCCGATCTGTAGTCCTGTAGTCATAAAAACAGCAATCAAGAGCATAGATATGGCCCCTATCTGAGGTGCAGTTATTATTTGAATTGATTTTTGCTGTTGTTATTCCTTAATCAGCGGATTAAAGAAGATCTTAAGCAGAGCTCACAGAAAATGCGTCCATACTGGTACGCTGTTCGGACACGCCCCCTGTAATAATGTTTAATTGTATATTTAAATAATTGTAGTAGGGTTAGGTTTTTTTAATATGTAATTTAGTTTATTTAATTGGTAGTTTAATTTAATTGTAGTATAACAGTTAGGGTAGGTTAATTAATAGTTTAAAATTAGTTTATTTTAATTCTACAGGTAAGTTTTAATTTATTTAAAGATAGGGATGTTGTAATTTTAATTTAAAGTTAAGGGGTTGTTAGGTTTAGGGGTTAATAGCTTAATTTAGTTTTTTGTGATGTGGGGGGCTGACGGTTTAGGGATTAATAGGTTTAGTTAGTGGTGGTGATGTGGGAGGCCAGAGGTTTAGGGGTTAATAAGTTTATTTAGTGGCGGCGGTGTCGGGGAGCGGCGGGATAGGGGTTTATAACTTTATTTAGGTTGCGGTGATGTCGGGAAGCGGCGGGATAGGGGTTAATAACTTTATTTAGGTTGCGGCAATGTTGGGGAGTGGCGGGATAGGGGTTAAACATTTTAGTATATTGGCGGCGTTTAGTGAAATTGTATTAAAAAAGTTGGGAAAAATCTGAATAAACGCGAGATCGTTGACTGCTGGTTAACAACAGTCCGATGCTCATCGCCCGTACTTGGTGCGCGTGTTTTTGACAGCTTTTTTTTATAAATAAGGAGAGCATATTGAGATCCGCGGCCGCAATGTTTGGCGATGTTAGGCGAGCGTATTGATGCCGGCAAATGCAACATAGTTAACACTTTGGTAAATATGCCCTGTGTTCTCTAGTCTCATGTGCCAGGGTGCAGAATGCTATGGCATATTGTGCCACTGAACGGTTATTCTGGTGAGGATCCAGGAGAGAGAGTTCAGCAGCAGAAGTGTGACCCGGCGTTCCAAATACTGAAGTCAGTGCAGAAATAAAGGAATCTGCATCAATCAATAGCTGTGACTTCTGCTCCATTAGATGTGTCTTTAAAGGGACATGAAACCCACATTTTTTCTTTCATGATTTAGAAAGAGAATGCAATTTTAAACATCTTTCTAATTTACTTCTATTATCTGATTTGTTTTATTCTCTTGATATTCTTTGCTGAAAAGCATATCTAGATATGCTCAGTAGCTGCTGATTGGTTGCTGCACATAGAAGTCTCGTGTGATTGGCTCACCCATGTGCATTGCTTTTTCTTCAACTAAGGATATCTAAAAAATGAAGCAAAATAAATAATAGAAGTAAATTGTAATGTTGTTTAAATTTGTATTCTCTACCTGAATCATGAAAGAAAGATTTTGGGTTTAGTGGCCCTTTAAGCAAGGAAATGAATAAAAGTGACTTTTGTCTGCGGTGATTGAAATGTATGAGGGTCATTCTGGAAATGCAGCCTACATTGTTTGAACAGGCCTCTACAATCAGTGGTACCATCATATTTATCAGGCAGCGGAATCTGAGGGATAGCAGTGGGTGCAGTAGAGGAAGGCGTAGCAACTGTGGCAGTAGTCTGTTCAGTAGTAGAGAAGCAGGGGAAGCAGGTTTGCTTGCAACTAGTGAGGAAAGCATAGCGGTATAGTCTCCAATTTGGAATCCCGATTTTGCATATTTGTGGCATGGGCTTCCAGCATTTGTCTCTGAAGGGAGATGGCTCGTAATTACCTCATTTGGGTCCATGGCCCTAGTTGTAATGCTCGTGGGATATTTCTCTATCAGACCAATCCTGGCCAGTAGTCTTCTTATTCCGGTGTAAAGTGGAAAGGTAATGAAATATCCCAGAACAAGTGAAACAGGTAGAAAATGAGGTAAGCAGTACTCATGGTAGACAGGGAAATCCTTCATGGCACCAAGGGAAAACCGAGGATGGTCTGTGACAAGCAGGAGTCAGCAATGAGCAGGCAGTCCGATGATACACAGCAAATCGGGAAATAAGCAGGAGAGTAGTCTGTGGTAAGCAGGGTTCAGGCAACAAATAGACAATACAAAAGTATCTCAGTAGTTAATGGGTTAAGCAATAGAATGGTTAGGGGCAAGCAGGTTTCAGACAACAAATAGGCAGTCCAAATGTATCTCAGCATTTCTGGGGTTAAGCAATAGAATGGTCAGAGACAAGCAGGATTCAGGAAACAAATAAGCAGTCCAAATCTATCTCAGCAGTTCAGGGGTTAAGCAATAGAATGGTCAGGGGCAAGCAGGTTTCAGGCAACAAATAGGCAATACAAAAGTATATCAGCAGTTCAGGAGAAAGGCACCCAGGAAGCAAATAACAACCTATACTTGGGCAATGAGGAGAGAAATACTCGTACTTACATAAGCGCAGATCCACGCCAAAAGAGGGCGCACAGGTGATCCAGCTGGCATCAGAATGGAAGTGGCGTGCAGTGATGATGTCATCATCGCAAGATCACAGGAACCGCCACGTCCAGGGCAACAGGAGCAGCGTGACACAGGAGCGGCGTCACACAGTCCCCCTCTCAAGGGTTACCTCCGGGAACCAAAAGTCGGCTTGGAGAGATAAGCAACATGAAACTTGGAGAGCAAGGAAGGAGCATGCACATCACGGGCAGTAATCCAGGAACGATCAGCCACAGAGTAACCCTTTGTCACAACTTGTAATCACTTTCTGTAATCCCTATAAAAGAGGGAGCAAATACATTCATGTCCTGAACCCAACTGTGGGTAAATAACAAGTATGACTATAGATAGGAATGTTGTAGTACTGATATTAAGGATGCAACAGTTGTTTGCATAGAATCTTAGCAAGCAATAATAAATACCAGCACTACAGTTAATGTAGGTGTGCAAAATCAGGAGGCTCTGATGGTACCGTAGTTTAGCAGGTGTCAGAGATACTGATAGTAATACACCATAGAATATTAAGTACAGCAAAGTAATCAAAAGTATACTTTAGGCAGAATAACGTTATAATATGATAGGTAAGCTTACTGATAAATATGGAAGTTTGAATCTGTAGAAGAATCTGTGGCAGCACTGACAAGTCTATCGCAAGGCAGCGTGTGAGAAACAGTCCGTGTTCGGCGTGTGACGTCACCGCGGATGAATCCGTGAGATCCGGCAGAGGAGAGGAACTGCAGGCAAAAGAAATCCGTTCTGAGGAACAAGTGGAATCCGGAACAGAGCACAGGAAGCTTGAGAAGAAGAATACCAAGCAAAGAGTGTTAAGTTTAGCTGGCTTAAATAACGGAGCGCTGTGTGGCTAACCGCCCCTCAAAGGTATAGGCACACCTCACAGACCTAGATATGACAGAATGCTCCCCCAAAAAGATCCACTCCGGGGATCATGGACGGGGTCTATCAGGATGACGCCTATGAAAGAGGGATACCAACCTGGAAGCGGACAAATTACAAGCGGGTTCCCAGGAATCGTCGTCTGCCGGGTAACCCTTCCAGTGAATGAGATACTGAAGAACACCCCGTCGGCGCCTGGAGTCCCTGATAGATTGTACCTCGTAGTCATCTGAAAGCTGAGAGAAGTCAGTAGGGGCAGTCTGAACAGGTGCCCCATCATGCACTGGAATATACGGCTTCAGAAGGGAGACGTGAAAGGTGGGATGAATAGTCATTCCAGCCGGCAAATCCAGAGTGACAGCATTTGAGTTGACAATAGATTTTATTTGATATGGACCAATGAATAGGGAACCAAGTTTTTTGGAGGGCAACTGCAACTTCAGGTTGTGTGTGGACAACCAAACTCTATCTCCCACAACATAGGAAGGTGGAGGGGACCTGGTTTTGTCATAATATTTTTTATGATAAAGTTTAGTTCTTTCGATGTTATCCTTGACTTGAGAGAATGTTTGTGAAATGGTGTTTGCGAGATCATCAACCAAAGGGCATAGGGAGTCCTTAGAGTTATCAAAATGGAAAGTTGGGTGGAAACCATAATTGATGTAAAAATGCGAAAGTTTGGTGGAAGTATGAACAGTGTTATTATAAGCGCATTCAGCATAGGGTAACAAAGAGGACCAATTTGTTTGATCAGAGTTAATATAGCAACGTAAATAGGTTTCTAACCATTGATTTGTCCTCTCCGTTTGCCCGTTAGACTGTGGATGGAACGATGTACTAAGTCTTCGTTGTATGTTTAAAGACTTACAGAGTTCTGACCAGAATTTGCTGGTAAATTGTGAGCCCCTATCAGAGGTTATGGTATGGGGTACTCCATGATAATGCACTACATGTTGTATTAGTAACTGAGCTGTCTCTGATGCTGTTGGCAGTTTTGAAGTAGGTATAAAATGAGCCATCTTGCTAAAAACATCCACTACCACTAAAATTGTGTTATTGTTACAAGACCTGGGTAGTTCGACTATGTAGTCTAATGCTATGTTAACCCATGGTCTTGTAGGAGTGGGCAAGGAAAGCATCTGTCCATATGGTGAGTGGGTACTGTGTTTTGATTTAATACAAACCTCACATGTTAGTACATATTTTTTTATAGTATCAGTCATGTGTGGCCACCAGTACGATCTGGTGATTAAATCTATTGTCTTTTGACAACCTGGGTGTCCTGCTAATGGGTTATCATGGTTTGAGCGCAGAACCTTGTCACATAAAGAAGATGGTACATATAGCGTGTCATTATGATAGAATAGATCATCTGGACCTAATTGAAGTTGATTTACTGGTGTAGTTATATTTGCCTTTTGATGTTCTCTAAACATAGTGGTAGTATCTTGTGTAAGACCTATAATATGCTCAAGAGGTATAACGGTTTGAGAGGAGACTTCTGGTGTAGGTCTTTGGTACATTCTGGAGAGTGCATCTGCCTTGTGGTTTTTTTGTTGCTGGTCTATAAGTAATAAGGTAGTTAAACCTATTGAAATATAAATTCCAGCGTACCTGCCTAGATGTGAGAGTTCTATTAGTTTTTAAATATTGCAGATTTCTATGATCTGTGTATATCAAGATTGGAAGCTCAGTACCTTCCAAAAGATTGCGCCAATGTTCAAGCGAAGATTTTATGGCTAGAAGTTCTTTCTCACCTATGGCATAATGTGTTTCAGCTATATTCAAAAGTCTAGAATAGTATGCTACTGGATGTAGAGGGTGTTTCAGAGATAATCTCTGAGAAAGAACTGCACCAATTGCATGTTCCGATGCATCTACCTCCAAAACATATTGTAGTGTTGGGTTTGGGAACCTTAAAATTGGTGCGGTTATGAAGTGTTGTTTGAGAAGATCAAAAACCTGTTGACAATGTGATGTCCAGACAAATTTAGTGCAAGCTTTGGTTAAGTTAGTTAAAGGTTTGCTTAAAGTGGCAAAATGTTTAATGAATTTGCGATAGAAATTTGCAAATCCTAAAAAACTTTGAACTTGACGTTTTGTTGTTGGTGTAGGCCATTGTAAGATGGCTTGTATTTTACTTGACTCCATGTTGATACCATTAGGGTAAATGACATAGCCTAGGAATGTGATAGTGTCAGTGTGGAAAGTACACTTCTCTGCTTTTGCGTATAATTGATTCTCACGTAATCGTGAAAGCACAGCTCTTACATGCTTTACATGGTCCTGTCTAGTCTTTGAATAAATGAGAATGTCATCTAGATATATGACAACAAATATATCAAGTAAATCTTTGAAGATGTCATTAATCAGGTGTTGGAATGTGGCAGGAGCGTTACAGAGGCCGAATGGCATCACAGTATACTCGTATAGTCCATATCGAGTACGGAATGCTGTGAGCCATTCGTCCCCCTTTCGCACACGTATGAGGTTGTAGGCCCCTCTTAAATCAAGCTTAGTAAAGTAAGAGGACCCATCTAAACGCTCAATAAGTTCCGGTATGAGAGGGAGTGGGTATCTATTCTTTACAGTGCGTAAATTTAGCTCCCTATAATCTACTATCGGTCGAAGGCTACCGTCTTTGTTCTTTACAAAGAACATACCCGAACCTGCTGGGGATGTGGACGGCCTGATAAACCCTTTTTTAAGGTTCTCCTCTAAATAGTTCTTCAAATGGGATAACTCTGAGCTAGATAGAGGGTAAATATGGCCACAGGGAATATCAACACCTGGCAGGAGATCTATAGGGCAATCATACTTGCGGTGTGGAGGTAAATTCTCAGAGTCTTTTTTACTAAATACATCGAGAAAATCTGTATATTCATCAGGTATTTTACAGTCTATAGTTTGAAGGATATGATGTTGGAGTTGACAAGTGGTATTACAGTAATCTGAATTAAACGTCATAGATGAAGTGCGCCATGAGATGTGTGGATCATGTAAACTTAACCAAGTATAGCCTAATAAGGGGAAAAAGAGCTAATGGAATTACATCAAAGGATATGTATTCGGTATGGTTGGTGTCAGTAGTTACCTTAATGGGTATGGTTTGATATTTAATAGGACCTGATGACATCTGAGTGCCATCAATAACTCTTACAGTAACAGGTTTATGTTTTTTTATCAGTGGGATTTTATTCACACGTGAAAAATTCAAATCAATATAGTTAGAACTTGCTCCAGAATCAACGATCGCTCTGGAGTGGATTCTCTGGGTCTCCCACTGTAAAAGAACAGATAAAGAAAAATGGCTAGAGTCTGTCTTGTCTAAGTGGGGAGAAGTGCTCATAACACAGGTCTTACCCGTCTTCTGTCGTGTGAGGGTTGGACAGTCCTTCACATTATGATCAGGAGCTCCACAGTATAAGCAGAGATTCTTGCATCTTCTACAGAGCTTTTCTTGTGGCGTAAGGGGACCTCTGATGACCCCAATTTCCATAGGTTCGGATGAAGTCCTAGATAGAGACCTACTGTATGTGGGTGTGGGTGTAGAGAATCGTTTAGTAGGGGTGTCTGATAAGGTATGCTCATGTCTGCGCTCTCTTAAACGCCTGTCAAGGCTTATGGATAAGTTTATAAGTTCCTCTAATGTGTCAGGTAAGGGAACCCTTGCTATCTCATCCTTGAGTGAGTCTGACAATCCCAGGCGGAACTGTTTTTTTAGGGATAACTCGTTCCAGCCTGTATCTTTAGACCACCTTTTAAATTCTGTGATATAATCCTCCACAGGGTGTTTATGTTGTTTTAAGGACCTCATAGCATTCTCCGCTGTAAGTTGTTTAAAGGGGTCATCATATAATTGAGACATTGAGGTAAAAAATGCATCTAATGAGTATAATACAGGGTCATTAGCCTCAAAAAAGGAATTAGCCCAAATGCGTGCCTCACCCCTGAGGTAAGAAATAACAGTGAGGACCTTGATGTGATCCGTGGGGAAGGTTTTAGGCTTAAGTGTAAACATTAAATAGCAAGCATTCCTAAACTCTCTGAAATGCTTACGTTCGCCAGAGAATTTATCTGGTGGGCTCATTATTGGTTCAGGCAAAGCTTCAGTCTTTTGCTTATCAGCAACTTCTTTAATGTAAGCTTTTAATGCTGTGTTTTCCTGTAGTAAATTGGTAAGTGCTAATGACATGTTTTCTACTTTATCTGTAAGTGTTTGTACATGAGTGACTATGTCCACTGGGTTTATTTTCAAGGCTTGGTATTTCTGTCACAACTTGTAATCACTTTCTGTAATCCCTATAAAAGAGGGAGCAAATACATTCATGTCCTGAACCCAACTGTGGGTAAATAACAATTATGACTATAGATAGGAATGTTGTAGTACTGATATTAAAAGGATGCAACAGTTGTTTGCATAGAATCTTAGCTAGCAATAATAAATACCAGCACTACAGTTAATGTAGGTGTGCAAAATCAGGAGGCTCTGATGGTACCGTAGTTTAGCAGGTGTCAGAGATACTGATAGTAATACACCATAGAATATTAAGTACAGCAAAGTAATCAAAAGTATACTTTAGGCAGAATAACGTTATAATATGATAAGTAAGCTTACTGATAAATATGGAAGTTTGAATCTGTAGAAGAATCTGTGGCAGCACTGACAAGTCTATCGCAAGGCAGCGTGTGAGAAACAGTCCATGTTCGGCGTATGACGTCACCGCGGATGAATCCGTGAGATCCGGCAGAGGAGAGGAACTGCAGGCAAAAGAAATCCGTTCTGAGGAACAAGTGGAATCCGGAACAGAGCACAGAAAGCTTGAGAAGAAGTATACCAAGCAAAGAGTGTTAAGTTTAGCTGGCTTAAATAACGGAGCGCTGTGTGGCTAACCGCCCCTTAAAGGTATAGGCACACCTCACAGACCTAGATGTGACACCCTTCCAGTGTACCAGATATTGAAGCTGTTTACATTTTTACCTGAAGTCCAGGATTTTGACAATTTCATACTAAGGTTCATCATGAATGAAGAGTGGAGGAGGAGGAGGACTGGGTCGAGTATATCTATTCATGATGTAGGGCTTGAGGAGTGATATATGAAAGACTGGGTGGACGTGCAGGGTTCTGGGCAAATCCACCTTGTAAGCAACAGGAGATATTCTTTTGAGGACTCTGTAAGGACCGATATAGTGAGGACCTAATTTGTGACAGGGTTGATGTAAACGTACGTGTCAGGTAGAGACCAAGTCACGATCACCTACTGAAAAGGCACGAATGGCAGCACGATGATGATCAGCAAATCTTTTATATCTGGATGCAGCTGAGTGCAATTGAGAACGTATACATTGCCAATGAGTAGAGAGAGCAGAGAAGAAACGTTCTGCAGCTGCAACCCCTACAGACTGAGCAGAAACAGGGAACACACAAGGTTGATAACCAGTTGCTGCTTTAAATGGAGAACATCATAGAGAGGAGTTCCAATGACTGTTTTTTGTTAGGTCAGCTAGGGGCAACAATTTGTGATAACCTGTTTTTTAGTTTCACAGTGCAAACCTAGAGGCTTTATTTTATGTTTTGTTGCTCTTAATTAGTACCTTCCAAGTGACAATTGCTGTGTTACTTGGGAAGTATACAGGGAGACAATTGCTGGTAAAATGAATAATCAATTGTAGAGAATATTACTTGATTATCCCAAACAAAGTGAAAAAACTGGTTTAGCAGATGAACAGATATAAATTGTTTAAGATGATTCTAGCTTCTGTTCTTAAAGGTATTGAATGGTTATAAAATCCAGAAAGTAAGTCATATAGAGATCCAGAACACAATCTGATATACAGGAGTTAATCCAGCTTCGTGACAAGATGTTTCTTCACACACTCACACACTCTCATACTAAAATATTTACATGTTCCATTCACTCTGATAAGTGTGTTATTTGACTTATAGCAACTGTTGATATGTTACTTATGCAGTGAGAGAGAGAGGCAATTGAGTAATAAATATAAACAGGGAAGTTCGTAATATCTGATCTTTAACCCCAAGAGGGAGGATACAATACAGCGGTAAGTAGGTGTAGCCAAATTACCTTTAGTCCGATTGCCCCTATGATCCTTCAAAAGGTGTTTAGTAGATTGATCGCTAAGTAATAGATACAAGCATTACCTTCAGTCCGTGGGAGTTCTGCGAGCTGACCGATGCGTTCTGAGAGAAGTCCGGTGTGAGTGTGACTGACTTCCGGAACGCTGAAGAAAGAAGATCCGGAGAAACTGCAAGTGTATGTAGGAATCTACTACGGAGATGTACTGAGGATACGGCATGAAAAGAACAAATATCAATTAAACAGGTTTTGTTCACAGAAAAAGATTAAAGCGATATAAGTGATATTTAGGGGAGAGATTAATAACTCCTAATTTCACAAGGTATGACCTGACTTAAGTTAGAAGTGTCTCTAATGATAGCAGAGATACAATACTTCAATTTTCAGGAAAGGCTTAAATGGAAAAAGCTCTCTAAAATAGGGAAAATGATGAATGGGAAGGGATATACCTTAAAGGTATATCACACAATCTAGAGCAATCGGAGTGTTAAGAGTTGACATAGGTTTTAAGATAGGTCTCGAGATCTTGGTTTACTCTCTCCGTCTGCCCATTTGTCTGGGGATGATAGCCAGAAGAGAAGGAAAATGTGATCCTGATTAGTTTACAAAATCCTTTCCAAAAGACTGAGATAAATTGAGGTCCTCTGTCGGAGACTATGTTGATAGGTATACCATGAAGTCGTACCACATGCAAAAGAAACAGACTTGACATATCTTGAGCAGTAGGTAGCTTGGGTAAGGGTATAAAATGAGCCAATTTGGAAAATCGGACCACCACAGCCCAAATAACTGTATTATGGTCAGAAGCAGGGAGATCCACAACAAAATCCATGGTGATGTGTGTCCAAGGTTGTTTGGGTGTGGACAAGGGTTGAAGTAAGCCATTAGGTAGGGATCTGGGAGTCTTATTAACAGCACAGGTCTGACAAGGTTCTTGTCAAACCAGGATGACCCGACAGGAGTGCAAAGGTTGGAAGGAACAAAAAAGATCTCAGGAACCTGCAGGGGCTTTAGAAGGTTTTCTTGACTGGGCACGTTGCAGTCTTTGAAGAAGGGAGGTGTTAAGTTGAGCAAGCACACAGGAGAGAGGAATGGTGTGTTTGATAGGAGCTTCAGAAGAGTCATTACACTGAGGAAACTGACGGGAAAGTGCATAAGCCTTTTTGTTTTTGGTCCCAGGAAGGTAAGAAACTATGAAGTTAAAACGAGAAAAGAACAGGGCCCACCTGGCCTGTCGAGGATTGAGTTGATGAGCAGTTTCTAAGTACGTTAGGTTTTTGTGATTTGTGAGAATCTGAATGGGGTTGGTAGTACCCTCTAGCCAGTGACGCCATTCATTAAGGGCCATCTTGATGGCTAAGAATTCACGATTTCCCACTTTGTAATTCCTCTCTGTAGGAGAGAACCGTTTAGAGAAAAAGGCTACAGGAGGCAATTTGGAGGTTGAGGGGTCTCTTTGGGTTAAGACTGCACCAGCTCCTATTTCAGAGGCATCAACCTCTAAGGTGAACTGCAGATCAGGGTCAGGGTGGCATAGCACAGGAGCAGTACAAAAGGCCTTTTTCAGATGAGAGAAAGCATCCACAGCTACTGGAGGTCAATTTTTGCAGTCTCTGTTTCGTTTAGTCAGCTCAGTGAGTGTAGCAACGATTCTGGAAAACGTATTTATAAACTTGTGAAAATAGTTGGAAAACCCCAAGAATCTCTGTAGTTCCTTCAATGAGGTGGGTTGAGGCCATTCCAGAACTGCGGTAAGCTTTGTAGGATCCATGGCAAAACCTCCTTTTGAGATCACATATCCAAGGAACTGAATCTGGACTTGATCGAATTCACACTTCTCCAATTTGGCTACCAGAGAATTGTTTCTGAGAAGAAAAAGTACCTGCCTGTTGCACATGCTCATGATGCTCCTCCAGGGTGGTGGAGTATATGAGGATGTCATCCAAAAGGACTATGAAAGTACGATTAAGGAGGTCACTGAAGACGTCGACGAAAGCTTGAAAGACAGCAGGGGCAGTGCACAGCCCAAAAGGCATTACTAGATTCTCATAATGCCCTTATCTCGTGCTAAAGGCAGTCTTCCACTCATGTCCTGGGAAGATTCAAATGGGGTTGTAAGCCCTATGAAGATTGAGTTTCGTAAAGTAGCAAGCATCTTGGAGTGAGTCATACAACTCAGTGATCAAAGGAATAGGGTACCGGTTCTTGATTGTGATCTTGTTCAAGCTTCTGTAGTCAATACAGGGTCTTAAATCACCAGCCCCAGCAGGAGAGGAGGAAGGGCAGATAAAGCCTTTGGCTAGATTTTCTTGGATATATTCTTCCATGGCTTTGGTTTCGGCCTTGGACAGTGCATACGTCCTTCCTTTAGGAAGTGGGGCTTCAGGAAGCAGGTCTATCTTACAGTCGTAAGGACGGTGAGGTGGTAGCACATCAGCTGCTTTCTTTTAAAAAATGGCTGCATAATCAGCATACACCTAAGGAAGAGTAGAAGAGGTCTGAAGAGTGTCTACAGGGGTGTGATGCAAAGGAGTAACCTTAGCCAAGGGGCATGCCTTCTTCTTCTTTGTCTCTCAGCCTCAGAGGATTTAAGGGAAGAAAGATCCATAGGTTCCTCCTACGGAGTAGCAGAGGATGCTGAAGGAGCAGAGGAGGGTCTAACAGGTAGTCGAGTAGGGGGCAAGAAGGATAGGGTCTGCGAGTCCTTTCTCTCTCAGCTTTTCACTTTTGTAAGCTAGAATCCAGACTGATACACAGTGAGATGAATTCATCCAGAGAAGATGGAATGTCACGATAAGTTAGTTCATTCTTGATGCGATCATGTAGGCCTCTTCGGAATGCTGCCTTGAGGACACTGCCATCCCAACTCGTCTCAAGTGCCATTGTGCGGAATTCAATGGCATATTGCGCTACTGACCTATTATTCTGGCAGTGATCCAAGAGGGAGTCTTCTGAAGCAGCAGTGCGACCTGAAGTCCCGAATACAGAAGACAGTACAGAAATGAAGGAATCAGCATTGTTCAATAACTGAGCACTCTTTTCCAAAAGGGGAGATACCCAGGCTAGAGCCAATTCTTTAATAAGGAAACAATAAAGGCGATCCTTGCCTGATGAGACCAGAAGGTTTGAGGATCGTTGCGAAAATGCAGTCTGCACTGGTTGAGAAAGTCCTTACAATCCGTTGTGCCATCATACTTCTCAGGCAACGGTATCTGGGGTATGTTGCCAGAAGCAGAGGAAGGAGCTGCGGCACTGGTAACAGGGGTAGGTTGTGAGGCAACATGAGTAGTGGTTTTGTTTGCAACAAGTGAGGAAAGCATAGCAGTAATGGTCTTCAACTTGGTTTCAAGACTTTGCAGGTGCATGGCGTGGGTTCCCACCATTTGTCCCTGGAGAGAGACTGCTCTTGCTACCTCATTTGGGTCCATGCCCAAGTACAATGTAATGCTCAAGGGATATTTCCCTATCAGACCAATCCTGGCCAACAGTCTTCTTATTCCGGCATCAAGTGGAAAGATAAGGAAATATCCCAGAACAGGTAGAAAATGAGGTAAGCAGTACTCACGGTAGACAGGAAAATCCTTCACGGCACCAAGGGAAAAGCAGAGGATGGTCTGTGACAAGCAGGAGTCAGCAATGAGCAGGCAGTCCGATGATACACAGCAAATCAGGGAATAAGCAGGAGAGTAGTCTGTGGTAAGCAGGGTTCAGGCAACAAATAGACAATCCAAAAGTATCTCAGCAGTTCAGGGGTTAAGCACTAGAATGGTCAGAGGCAAGCAGGTTTCAGGTAGCAAATAGGCAGTCCAAATGTATCTCAGCAGTTCAGAATTAAGCAAAAGAATGGTCAGAGCCAAGCAGGATTCAGGTAACATATAGGCAATCCAGATGTATCTCAGCAGTTCAGGAGAAAGGCACCCAGGAAGCAAATAACAACCTATACTTGGGCAATGAGGAGAGAAATACTTGTACTTACATAGGTGCATATCCGCGTCAAAAGAGGGCCCACATGTGATCCGACCGGCATTAGAATGGAAGTGGCGTGCAGTGATGACGTCATCGTCGCCCACCCACAGGAACCACCACGTCCATGGCAACAGCCATGGTAACAGGAGCGGGGTGACACAGGAGCGTCTACGCGTTTCAGCTGTTAAGCCTTTAACAAGATCTGATGATAATGGCTTAACAGCTGAAACGCGTAGACGTTCATTCATACAGCTCCAGACCAGAGGACATTACAGAAGATATACTCCCATAACCAATTCTTTCTACGTGCTGAAACAGCACATACTGAAGCGGTAGGAGTACCAACTAACAGGTTTCTATTTCAAAAAGTGTGCGCACTTCAACTACTGGATATTGATTGGATCCCATACACCGCCAGTTCCCTCAGAGGTAACGAGTCATCTAGGCTAAGACGCAGAAGAATCAGTGAAGAAACTGTGAGTAAATTTACAAGCTATTCATAAGCTCATCTCTGCAAGTTTCACTTAATGACATTGTAACAACATTCAACATCAGTACTGAGTTTCGTGGAAACTGAAGATTTATATTTTATATTAAATTCAGCAAACAAGTACTCTTGCATTCACGACATTGCAAATGAACATTGCAATTGATGTTTGATCATCTGCTCTTTGCACATGTAAGAATTGAAGTTCTATATCGAGTCATTTATATTTAAATGGCTAAATAACCAACTAACAAAAATTGCATTTAATGAATAGTACATGAACTTTCATCCGCAAGAGCCCAGTTGACTATTACGTTTTAATACTTTTAACTACAATTGTAGCCTTATTGAATCATACGAGGACATTCTGAAAGAATCATCATATTTGGCTACATTGTATCTGCATAAGTCACCACGTATCGCAAATTGTTATACTGTATTATTTTACACTGATCATATGCCGAGCAAATTCTGTTCTTGTATACAGTTATTCTAATTGTTTTAAGTTTTTATAAATTATGACACCGGTGTCTAATTAATTCTACTATTGTATCATACAATTTTTATTTTCATTAAATAGTTTTATTATTGCCATTATATTTGCATCAATTTAGGCATTTTTTTCACAGAGAGTTAAAGTTTCAATCAATTTTCGCGTTTAAGCACATCGTAAGCTGAGTAGAGCACTTTAGATAAATTCTATTTTATTTCACGCCACCTAGTAAGCCTTATTAAGCCCTTAGAGAAACATTGAGAGCGGCAACACAGTATATATACACCCAGAAACACACAGCAAGATGTATTTGTTAATGCGAATCATTGCTCCTGCAACAGTCAGCTCCAGGCGCCACTAACTAAAGAAGTAAGCCACACTGCAAAGCAGGAGACAGCAGCAGAAAACAAAGTATTCAGAGCACTAAGGGGTTAAGTAATATAGGAGGTCTCTAGGTATAGCAGGGTTCAGCAGCAGGTAGTCAGTCTATATCTTGTACCAGTTAAATCGCTATAACTGTATTTATAACACTACTCTTGTTATATGTAAATATTGATCTTTTCAAACCTTAAATATGTTTAGTGCTGCAATGTATTGTTAATTGATTTGTTACACTCTTTTAAAATAGGATTGTGGGAGGAGTTTTTCTTCCTTTTAGTATCATCTAATAAAATCGCTTAACAGTGTTTTTAAGCTCACCTGGCCAACAGCTGTTAGGTCTATGGATACGGCACAAGCCGAAACGTGCAAGACCGGCCAGAATTTCCGTGTTCTTTCTGTACACTTTGTTTTTAAAGGGATAGGAAAGTCAAAATTAAACTTGAATGATTCAAATAGCGCATATAATTTTAAGACACTTTTAAATTCACTTCTATTTTCAAATGTGCAATAAACAACAAAAATACAGCGCTCTCTGTGAATAAAAGTCGAAAGAAAAACAATTAAAACATTAATAATAATAATAATAATAATAAATGAGAAATAAAATAAATAAATAACGATAGAAAAAATGTTAAAACAATTAAAATACAAAACAAAGGCCCCTAGAGAGTCTATAATAATGACCTTGTAGAATGATGGCCTCAAAATAAATAAACAAAGTCTTCCTGTATATAACAGGCACAAAACAATCTTACAAATCTGTATGAGAAAAAACAATCACAGTACCGTATCCTGAAATGTGTTATATGATTAGGGCGGTGTCCGAAGTAATATTAATCCCAAGGATGTCCCAAATATGTTGAGGGTGTCCTTGCAGTATGTTAGAGAACTGAAGTAATCCAATGGTGGTGGAACCCAGACATTGGTGAAAACCAAATAATGGTAGAATCCAAGTAGTGTTTCTACTTTCGTGCCGTGCCTGGAATGAGGTGAAGCTGAGCTGGGAGCTGCTGCAGAATATAGGAAACTTCTGTTTAGAGGATCCTTATGTGAAAGTAGCTGTAAAGACAAAAAACACAGCGCTGTGTTTTTTGTCTTTACAGCCATTTTCAAATATGCATCATTCTCTAGTACTACATCGGATTGCTACTTTGCCTCAGGTGACGTATGATTGGTTGGGCCTAATCACGTGCTTCAGGAAGACTCCGTTAATCGACCCACAGCAGCTGAGAAGAGGAGCGCGGGGACGCGTCGCTCTCAGACAGGGTCTCCTGGAGCAGAAGCAAGCCGTGTTTGCTATGCGATAGCTTTGGTCAGCCATCTACCACCTTCTACTCGGATGGGCTCTGAGGACAGAGCTGAAGCTGACACAACAACTTACCTTTGTTACCAGACGGGCTCCAAGGATTGAGCTGAGCCGGATTAGTAAGTGAAAATGTATACATTAATTCCACAGAGGTATTACCATCACTTGACTGTTAGACCCGGTTACCTATTTATACTTACTCTGCTTCCAAGCACAATGATCTGGGAGATGGATACTTGTCATTGCTTTATCTATGTTGTATACATATTTTTTTTATTTGCCTCATTGAAAAGATCTTAAAAGGAGATGGAAGCCAAAATTAAAGGGATATTAAACAGTATGAGATTGTAATATAAAATGTTTAATTATGTATAGCTAACATTGCAATATACGTTTATTATCTATTTTGTTCCCTTTTCCTGTAATTTAACTAAAAAAATTTTGTTTTTCTAAATTTCATTGAGTTTCTAGAAAGTTATGGGTTCTGCCACCTTTAAACTTAAAGGGGCACTAAACCTAAAAAAAGTAGCAGTAATAGAAACAACAATCCAATTCATTGCACTTCATAATATTTTGTCAGTTTTAATTATTTACCGTTTTGCCGCAATCTTCATAATAAAATTGCTTGTTTCCAAACCCCCCCCCCCCCCATTTGCCGAGTCCTATCCTGGGGGTTTACCCAGGTAGGAATATGGTGGACTATTGCCGCAAAGCGCATGGGCATGCTTTAGAAATGTCAGCCGTTACGTCACTGATCCGCTCATATTGCACATGCTCCGGGTGACAAAATCGTCACTTAATGATATTCATAGATATGGCATCGGATTGGAGAATAGCTTTTCCGATTGTACTGCCCATATTTGTGTGTTGTCTTTAGTGATGTAATTTCTAAAAATAAAAAGTATGTTTTGAAATGTATATACACATTGCTGGACTCTCAAAGTAGGTGCTTTTAATTAGTTTATTAATTATAATATGAAATTTATATTAAGTTTATCCACACACACAAAAGAGTTTTGGAATCCTTTACGTTGCCCCCTTATCTGTTTCCCTTTCTGAAGACAGACAATTAGTGACAGATATAAAACAGGCAATAAATATATATATATATATATATATATATATATATATATATATATATATATATATATAAACTCTGCAATATACTTCCATTATTTATTTGTCCCCTTTTCCTGTAATTCCATTCTTAAAGGAATAGTCTACACTAAAATTGTTATTGTTTTAAAAGATAGATAATGCCTTCACTACCCATTCCCCAGCTTTGCACAACCAACATTGTTATATTAATATACTTTATAACATTTAAACCTCTAAATTTCTTCCTGTTTCTAAGCCACTATAGACACCCTCTTAATCCCATGCTTTTTTATTAGCTTTTCACAACAGGAGACTGCTAGTTCATGTGCGCCATATAGATAACATTGTATTAACGCCCAAGGAGTTATTTAAGATTTAGCACAACACAGTACTAAATAAAAAAGTCATGTGATCAGGGGGCTGACAGAAGATGTTTAGATACAAGGTAATCACAGGTGTAAAAAGTGTATTAATATAACTGTGTTGGTTGTGCAAAACTGGGGAATGGGTAATAAGGGATTATCTATCTTTTAAAACAATAAAAATTATATTGTAGACGGTCCCTTTAAATCGTAAGCTTTTTAGTTCCTGATAGAAAAGGAAGTACAAAACACTGTTATATTCCAGACAGCCATTGGCTGCACTCTCTAGTGACCTATTTATAACTATCCCTAATAGATAATAGCAGAGAAGGTAACCTAAGTTACAACATGGCTGCTCCCATTGTTTTATAGACACTAAAACTTTACACTTATTTTGTCATTATTTAAACAGCTTTAAAAAATACATCTACATGTTATTCTCAGACTTATCTTTTCTTTGAATGCTTCTTTCAATCTAGCATTTATTTTGTGTTTAATGTCCCTTTAAGCATGCAATTTAAAAAAAATAAAAAAAATCTTTTCAATTTATGTTACAGACAGATAGATATCTCTCTTTTATACTTTGTGTACTTAGCTATTTTTTATTTATTGTTTTCTCTATTGCCTTCTCTAGCTAAATCATAAAAAAATAAATTTAAAAATTATTTTACTTCCATGTCCACCTTGACCAAACAGTAAACAGAATGTATGATAATCCAGATATAGAGGCGTACCTTGTTTTATTGCGCTTCGCTTTATTGCGCTTCACAGATAATGGCTCTTTTAAAAAAATGGAAGGCTTATGGCAACACTGTGGTGAGCAAGTCTATTGGCACCAACATATGCATATATAAACACATAAATACACATGTATACACATATACACACACCTATAAATACACACACCACCAGCAAAAAGATAATGAATCACTGTAGGCTCAGATGATGGGTATTGTTTTTTTAGCAATAAAGTATTTTTAGTATTTTTAGTTAAGATATGTACATTTTTTTTTTTTAGGCATAATGCTATTGCACACTTAATAAACTACAATATAGTGTAAATATAACTTTTTTACGCACTGGGAAACAAAAATAATTAGTGTGACAGATCTCACAGAAAAAGCTGGTTTATTCAACACAAGACAATCCATTTCTACAAAAATAAAGCTCTGTAATATACAATAAAATCATTTCTTTTAAATGTAACAGAGACATTTTTGGAGTGACTCTTTAAGTTTTACATTTCTATTAAAGAGACATGAAGCCCAACATTTTTCTTTTGTGATTCAGAAATATCATACTATTTTCAACAACTTTCCAATTTATTTATATTATCAAATTTGCCTCATTCTCTTGGTATCCTTTGTTGAAGGAGCAGCAAAGCACTACTGGGAGCTAGCTAAACATATCTGGTGAGCCAATGCCAAGAGGCATATATGTGTAGCCACCAATTAGTAATTATCTCTCAGTAGTGCATTTCTGCTCCTTAGTCTACCTAGGTATGGTTTTCAACAAAGGATACCAAGAGAACAAAACAAGCTAGACAATTGACGTAAATTGGAAAGCTGTTTAAAACTGTATGCTCTATCTTAATCATGAAAGAAAACCAATTGGGTTTCTTGTCCCTTAAAGTGAAAGTAAATCCTAGAGTTTTACAAATGCTAGGATTGACTATTGAAACAAATAAAAGACACTTTCATTCATGAAGTATAAGATACTTCATGTAGAAAGCTCCTTTATTTGTTTAAATCGATCGCCGTTTTTAGCTGCTACAGCAGCCCATGGCTAAAAAATATTTTTGCTAAGAGGTGACATTTTCACCTCTTAGCCAATAGCTGTGCGGTAAATCCGGCTTGGCGCTCATGGGCGTATGTGTAGTCGGTATTTGGATCACGCAGTTCTTCCTCGTATGTTACACTGTGCTGCTCTCAATTCCCTTCACGCACATGCTGGGTTGGTAGTTCAGCAGCTTCTACCACTGAACCGGGCCAGCATTTTTGCATGATTCTCAGCCATATAGCCTCCAGTCTGGCAAATCTTTTGTCTGTGGTCAGTTGCTCTATAGCTTCTAATATGTCCGCCATTTTCATGATGCTCTCTCGGCCCAATGCCATCAGTCTGGAATCCACTCTTTAGAAAGAGGGATTCTAACGGTCTATGATTTCATATGTTGAGCATGGTTAGGAGCGGCTGATGTATAGAAGATTCAGTATGTCAGGTTTTATCTGACTGCACTGTTAACCCGGTTCTCCCGGGGGGGGGGTGTTCCCTAGTAGTAGGCCGCTGCCTTAGGTCTTATATTTCCGATCTGCAATCTCGGTGTCATAAAAACAGCAAAGATATATAGAGATAAAGTCACTAGTAGTGAGGATGTAATTTCTTTGTATAAGTCTTTCTGTTAAGGTACAATAATCAGCGGATTTTTGAGTATTCTACCAGAGCTCTCAGAAGATGTATCTTATCCAGAATGCTGCACGGACACGCCCCAGAAAATCATAATTTACCTACATTCCATTAACTTGTTGAATACTTATCACAACTCCTCCTGTTCCAATCCATCACCTTTTGCAATTTCTCGAACCATTTATAGGGTGTTTTGGTAGCTGCTAATATCACAGATTTTAACAAACACACAGCCAGATTACGAGTTTTGCGTTATGGCTGGCTCGCTAATAACTTGCAAGTTATTTCCACTGCTCACCTTTAATAGCGCTGCTATTACAGGTTTGCAAAAACCCGTCTTGTGTGGGCGATATGGTTGCGTTGAGCTCCATACCGCACACAAATACAAGCGCTGCTTTGAGCTGTTTTGACATGCTCGTGCACGATTAAACACTAAAAAAAAGCCTAACACCTGCAATCGCGGAGCGTAAAGCTCCGTAACGCAGCCCCATTTATGTCTATGGGGAAAGAAAATGTATGTTTAAACCTAACACCCTAACATAAACCCTGAGTCTAAACACCCCTAATCTGCTGCCCCTAACATCGCCGCCACCTACGTTACACTTATTAACCCCTAATCTGCCGCCCCCAATGTCGCCGCCACCTACCTACACTTATTAACCCCTAATCTGCCGCCTCCAACGTCGCCGCCACTTACCTACACTTATTAACCCCTAATCTGCCGCCCCCAATGTCGCCGCCACTATACTAAAGTTATTAACCTCTAAACCTCTGGCCTCCCACATCACTAACACTAAATAAATATGTTAACCCCTAAACCTAACCCTAACGTAACCCTAACCCCTAACACCCCTAACTTTAACATAATTAAAATAATTCTAAATAAAACCTACTATTAATAACTAAATAATTCCTATTTAAAACTAAATACTTACCTGTAAAATAAACCCTAAGCTAACTACAATATAACTAATAGTTACATTGTAGCTATCTTAGGTTTTATTTTTATTTCACAGTTAAATTTGTATTTATTTTAACTAGGTAGACTAGTTAGTAAATAGTTATTAACTATTTACTAGCTACCTAGTTAAAATAAATACAAAGTTACCTGTAAAATAAAACCTAACCTAGCCCTATCAAAATAAAAAAGCCCCCCAAAATAAAAAAAACCCTAGCCTACACTAAACTGCCAATAGCCCTTAAAAGGGCCTTTTGCGGGGCATTGTCCCAAAGAAATTAGCTATTTTACCTGTAAAAAAAAATACAAACAACCCCCCCAACAGTAAAACCCACCACCCACACAACCAACCACCCAAATAAAATCCTATCTAAAAAACCTAAGCTACCCATTGCCCTGAAAAGAGCATTTGGATGGGCATTGCCCTTAAAAGGGCATTTAGCTCTTTTACATTGCCCAAACCCTAAGCTAAAAATAAAAACCATCCAATAAACCCTTAATAAAACCTAACACTAACCCCTGAAGATCCACTTACAGTTTTGGAAGACCGGACATCCATCCTCATCCAAATCAAAGAAAGTCCAGCAGCACCACAGTAGTTTATCTTTCAAGCTTTATTAGTACCTGGAGGTAAAAACATGACGTTTCGGGCTCAGTAGCCCTTAATCATATGATGCAATCAGCCAATAGGATTGAGCTTCAATCCTATTGGCGGACCCAATCAGCCAATGAGATTGAGCTCGCATTCTGTTGGCTGTTCCAATCAGCCAGAAGAATGTGAGCTCAATCCTATTGGCTGATTGGATCAGCCAATAGGATTAAAGCTCAATACTATTGGCTGATTAGGATTTTTTACCCTTTAATTCCTATTGGCTGATAGAATTCTATCAGCCAATCGGAATTCAAAGGACGCCATCTTGGATGACGACACCTTCAGTGTACGACTGGGACCGTATGAAGAGGATGCTCCGCGCCGGATGTCTTGAAGATAGACCCGCTCCGCGCCAGATGGATAAAGATAGAAGATGAAGACTTCTGCCCGCCTGGATGATGACTTCTTGCCGCTTGGATGAAGACTTCTCCCGGCTTCGTTGAGGAGTTCTTGCCACTTGAATGAAGACTTCTCCCGACTTTGTTGAGGACTTCTTGCCACGTGGATGAGGACTTCGCCGCCTGGAAGAGGATGGATATCCGGTCCTTCCAAAACTGTAAGTGGATCTTCGGGGGTTAGTGTTTTATTAAGGGTTTATTGGGTGGGTTTTATTTTTAGCTTAGGGTTTGTGCAATGTAAAAGAGCTAAATGCCCTTTTAAGGGCAATGCCCATCCAAATGCCCTTTTCAGGGCAATGAGGAGCTTAGGTTTTTTAGATAGGATTTTATTTGGGTGGTTGGTTGTGTGGGTGGTGGGTTTTACTGTTGGGGGGTTGTTTGTATTTTTTTTACAGGTAAAAGAGCTGATTTCTTTGGGGCAAAGTCCCGCAAAAGGCCCTTTTAAGGGCTATTGGCAGTTTAGTGCAGGCTGGGTTTTTTTTTTATTTTGGGGGGCTTTTTTATTTTAATAGGGCTATTAGATTAGGAGTAATTAGTTTAAATATTTGATAATTTCTTTTTTATTTTGTGTAATTTACTGTTTATTTTTTTTGTAATTTAGTTAATTGTATTTGATTAATGTAATTTATTTAATTTTAGTGTAATGTTAGGTTTTACTGTAAGACATGTTAGGTTTTATTTTACAGGTAAATTTGTATTTATTTTAACTAGGTAGTTAGTAAATAGTTAATAACTATTTAATAACTAATCTACCTAGTTAAAAAAAATACAAACTTACATGTGAAATAAAACATAAGCTATATACAATATAACTATTAGTTATATTGTAGCTAGCTTAGGTTTTATTTTACAGGTAAGTATTTATTTAGTTTTAAATAGGAATAATTTAGGTATTAATTGTAATTTTTATTTGGAATTATTTTAATTATTTTAAAGTTAGTGGGTGTTAGGGTTACGTTAGGGTTAGACTTAGGGTTAGGTTTAGGGGTTAATAACTTTAGTATAGTGGCTGCGACATTGGGGGCAGCAGATTACGGGTTAATAAGTGTAGTTAGGTGGCGGCGATTTTGGGGGCAGCAGATTAGGGGTTAATAACAGTAATGTAGGTTGTGGCGATGTTAGGGACAGCAGATTAGGGGTTAAAAAGCGTATGTAGGTGGTGATGACATTGGGGCAGCAGATTAGGGGTTAATATTATTTAACTAGTGTTTGTGATGCGGGAGTGCGGCAGTTTAGGGGTTAATATGTTTATTATAGTGGTGGCGATGTCCGGAGTGGCAGATTAGGGGTTAATAATTTTATTTTAGTATTTGCGATGCGGGAGGGCCTCGGTTTAGGGGTTAATAGGTAGTTTATGGGTGTTAGTGTACTTTTTAACACTTTAGTTATGAGTCTTATGCTACAGCTTTGTAGCGTAAAACTTATAACTACTGACTTTAGATGGCGGTACAGATCTTGTAGCTATAGGCTGTACCGCTCACTTTTTGGCCTCCCAGGCAAAACTCGTAATACCGGTGCTGTGGAAGTCCATTGAAAAAGTGCGGTACTTACGTTACGTGACAGCCAAAAAGTGTGCGGTACAGCTATACCTACAACACCTGTAATACCAGCGGTAGTCAAAAAGAACCATAACGCTGCTTTTTCACTCATAACGCACAACTCGTAATCTAGCTGACAATTACTTGCTAGTAATAAGATGGTAACCAAATAACACTTTTTAAACATATTACAATGTAATATTAATATGTGAATGTTTGTGATTGTAGTTGTTTGGATGTTATAACATTTTAATCATATGTTGACACAGAATGATAAGGAAAGTGATAACTGCACATGTATCTGAGATTGTTATGAGACTATAACAAACTGCAAGTGTACACATAGGGCTCGATTTATCAAGCCATTCGCCTCGCTACAACTGCAGGTTCTCACAAGAGAACCTGCAGTCAGTATTTATCAAGCAGCTGTCATCACACCGCTGCGTCCTAGCCTCTTCTCCACCACTTAGATTGAGAATTTCAATCACCCCGCTCTCATCCAACTGGGGAGATTGACAGCTCATGCCTGCGTGTTGATTGGCGGTGTTGCACGCAAGTGCAAAATAGTGCTTGCATCAATGCTGAATACAGCTAGCGGATTGCTGCCCGCCAGAGGAAAGCTGGGGCAGACAGGGGCACATATGTCTGCCCCAGTCCGCCATGGCTTGATAAATCAAGCCTATAAGATACATATCATATAAACAACACTATTAATATATTAATCATTTGCAAAATGGCTTTAAAGCCATGGGGGAATATGTCGGACCAGCTGTAAATGAGTTTGTTCGCTGCTCTAACCAATACTTCTGTAGTTAGTTTAGGCAGTTTATTTTGCAGCATTTTATAAGTTACTTAAAAGTTATAGAATTTTAGTTTCTGCCTCTGTAAAAGGTGTGGGACAAGCACATTGTTTACACAAAATTAAGTGGTGTTTATTTAATATCATTTTAATGAAATTCTAATATTGTTGGTTAGAACGACAGATTTTAGCTGAGTTGAAATTTTGTTTTGAATATGCACCAATACCTAAAATACAATTTTAAACGATTTTCCTATCTACCTCTGTTATCAAATTTGCTTTAATCTCTTGTATCCTTTGTTGAAGGAGCAATCCACTACTCTTGAGTTAGCTGAACATATTAAGTAAGCCAATGACAAGAGGCATATATTTGCAGCCACTAATCAGCAGCTAGATCCCAGTAGTTCTTGAGCCTATCTATGCCTTTCAACAAAGGGAAAAAAAGCAAATTAGATAATAGAAGTAATGTAAATTGAAAAGTTAATTAAATTTGCATGTTCTATCTAAATCATAAACGTTACTTATAGCATTAGCTACCCTTGTGACCCCTATTGAAAGCTGAGAACCGACTGTTAGGGACTACATTTCCCAGCATACATTTAATTGCTGTTTAAAGGATGCCCTTATTATTATATTTCATTTAAAAAAATATATACTTCGTTGTTTACCCATCTATTGTGTTATTCCACCTTAAGTTGTGGATAGAAAAGCCGTGTAACTAACATGCAGAGGCGGGATTGGACAGAGAGATAAGGGAACTGCTAGGAATGCATGAGCTGCTGCAGTGTCTACGTCATCTGCGCGGGGAGGAGCTGCAGCACAGTGATGTGGAATAGGGCAACCCGTGTATTGTAATCATTTCTGCAGCCAATCAGACGGGTGACACAAATGTTTGGCAACAATGCCAGCGACAGCTACTCTATAAATGCACATTCAGGCGTTGCATGTGACATTTGGAAATAAATAGAAAAACATAGGAGCAGAAGAATGGAGGCAGTAACTCAGGACTTTAGCACTGACAGTCTGGGTTGGAAGAGGTTAATCTTGTCATGGGCCCCGCTGGATGAGCATGCATCATGGTCACAACTTATGCTGTACTTCGTCTTGTTCCTGGTGTTGTACTATGTGATGAGCTCTCTCTGGGGTTATTACCAGATAATGTCCAGGAATACCCCTCCAGGTCCGACCCCACTGCCCTTCCTGGGGAACTTCGGCTTCATGCTTTTGCCAACCCCGCTGCTGAATTATCTAAACGTTGCGATAGATGGCACAAAGCTCACAAGGGCACCAGCGGGGCCCACCCGAAGAGGGGCTTTCTTGTTCCCACACATTGTGCTGACCAACATGGCCAAAACGTATGGCAAAATCTATGGCATTTTTATAGGCACCCGCCTTATAGTGATCCTCAATGACTTTGACACAGTGAAAGATGCCCTGGTCAATCATTCGGAGGTGTTTTCTGACAGACCCAGTGTGCCCCTGGTCAATATCATCACAAAGAGGAAAGGTATGGGCTAGGATACTGCTTAACCCCTGTATAAAGTGACATTCGTGTAAGCAGCTGCAAGAGGGTTATAATTATAATACATTTTAACATACATGCAGAGATCCTGCACAACTCACACTTTACTTTTTCTTTTTAAAATTGTTCTGCTCAAGTGATATAATATGTGCATTATTTCCAGTCCATCATAAAGTCTGCTAATGCTTTATCATGTTTAGTTTTTGCATAATTTAAGCTGATACATACACACAATTTTAAAATGCTAAGCTTAATAATAATAAAAAAGATTACATATAAAATATGTGCTTAAATCATATACAGTGTGTGTATGTGTATATATATATATATTTATTGCTGATTGGTGGCTAAATCAGGAAGCGCTATCCAGGGTTCTGAACCAAAAATGGGCCAGTTCCTTAGCTTAGATTCCTGCATTTTCAAATAAAGATAGCAAGAGAACAAAGGAAATCGATAATATGAGTAAATTAGAAACTTGCTTAAAATTGCATGCTCTATTTGAATTATGAAAGAAAAAAATTGGGCTTAGTATCAGGGTGCCCTTTTTGTGCTGTTTTTCCCTCCTGAGTTGTGGCCACCTTGTTTGCCTATCCACTAAAAATCTCCAAAGCACACATTTTTAGTTCTGCATTTTACTGGGACCACAAAAACTAATGCAGAGGGCTGCATCTGATATATGGACTGCAGTTGGCCATTCTTGATTTATAGTGTAAAGGTTGCATGTAGACTCTGTGTAAGGGTTTATGGATTATTTGGTAGCTATTTTGAAGTCCTCTGTTTTTAGCATTACTTAGCCCCTTTTGAGAAACATTGGATTACATACTGCAAAGTGAGTGAAAAGAAAAAAAATCTAAATTAAATCAGTATTTGCCGTGACCACACACACCCTTTGTCTTTAAAACAGCATCAATTCTACTAGGTACACTTGCGCAAAGTCAGGGATTTTATAGGCATATAGTCAGGTGCATGTTTAAATAATTATACCACACAGATTCAAATGATCATCACTTTAATATGTAGGTTGAAACAGAATTATTAACTGAAACAGAAGCAGCCGTGTAGGAGGAGTGAAACTGAGTGAGGAACAGCCAAACTTTGCTAACAAGGTGAAGTTGCTAAAAATAATTTAATGTCAAATGTCATACACCATGGCAAGACTGAGCACAGCAACAAGACACAAGGGGCCCCATTACATATGCAGCGTCACCCGCAAAATCCTCTGGCGCCAGATTTTGCGCGATTTTGGTATTACATATACGGCGTAGCATACAAGTTACGCGCGTATATTTCACCTGTTGCTCGCAATTATTACTCCCATAGGCTAACATGGGACCGCGTCGTAAATCGGTATCCAATATCCAGCGCAAGGACTTACGTGGCGAAAATGGAGAAATCTTACTCCATTTTTACCTCGCCATAAAAGGCAGCCGTAGCAGGCCTTGCACTGAGTATAGGAGCACCGTAACTCCCGAAAATGCCTACAAAAATGAACTAACACCTAACTCATGCGCAATGTCTATCTACCTGTCAACCGCAATCCCCCACCGCAATAACTAATAAAGTCTATTAACCCCTATATCCGCCATCAAACCCACACCGCAAGTAATAACTAAATTATTAACCCCTAAATCCGCCAACCCCAACATCGCAAACTACCTCTTAAAACTATTAACCCTTAATCTGCCATTAACCCACAACGCAATAAACCTATTCAAGTATTAACCCCTAAACCGTTATAGCCCACATAGCCTATTAAATGTATTAACCCCTAATCTGCCGCCGCCAACGTCGCCGCCACTATAATAAAGTTATTAACCCCTAAACCTAATTCTAACCCTAACACCCCCCCTAACTTAAATATAATTTAAATAAATCTAAATAAAATTACTATTATTAACTAAATTATTTCTATTTAAAACTAAATACTTACCTATAAAATAAACCCTAAGATAGCTACAATATAATTAATAATTACATTGTAGCTATTTTAGGATTTATTTTTATTTTACAGGCAACTTTGTATTTATTTTAACTAGGTACAATAGTTATTAACTATTTAATAGCTACCTAGTTAAAATAAATACAAAGTTGCCTGTAAAATAAAAAAGATTTGTTGTGCGCTAGCCTTTTCCTGCTCTCACTCAGACCTCTTCTCACGCTACCACCGCACCACAGCTCGGCGCTATTGAATTATTAATGCAGGGGCAGGTCTGTCACTTGTAATGAGCCCACAGAATGTAAATCATATCCTAAGACGTGCTGTAGGTGATACGCCGCAGAGGCATACAGCACACATTGCTGATCTCCAAGAATATGCAAAGTGCTGCAGTAGGAGATGTGTGCAATGATCTTCAGCATCTCAGTCTCAGAGTAACCTAGGAATTGTACAATGGCCTGCAGGACTTAGACAGGGGCAGGTCTGTGCAAAAGAGCCCATGGAAACGGTGAGACTAGGTAGTTAGCCATATCCGTATCATCCGTATGTAGATTGCTCCACTGTACTTCAGTAGCATGGGATCTGCATTCAACTAGTTGATAATGGTCAATCCCATGAAGTAGCAAAAAACGTAATAATAGAGGTAAAATTGTTATCAGGGAATTTATGGGGAAAATATCACAAGAGGAGATTGTTCTTAGAGTAAAGGGACAGCAAACACTGCAATTTTATTAAATAATGTTTAATTAAGTGGAACTAGAAATAAACAAGCCCAAAACAAATGTCGTCTGTGTTTCCACAAATAAATATTAATAAAGCTCAAGCTGCAAAACACAAATCATGTCTGCAGGCTGTCAGGATTTCAGCTTTCACTGTAAATTGTGAATTTGCATATGGCCTATGATTGGAGGGTGGGCGTGCTAGTCTCAAGCACAGCTCAGCCCTTTCCTTGGGGAGTGTAAACACTGTCTAGATTAATTCCAGGAGAGGGAATAAGAAAGGTAAAAATTACACAATGTATTGTTTCTTAATATCCTATATATGTCTCAGTTCAGTAATAAGTGCATTTACTATTGGTATATGGATCTGTAATATCAGTGTATACTGACCCTTTAAGCAGATTTTTGTTTGTACTATGGCACTTACTGGGAGGAAATCGCTAAATTAATTTACTCCTGAGTCCTTCCATGTCCCTAGCCAAAGCTGCCCTGGGGCCACAATTCAATTCTCCAGTAATTTTTATCTGATAATCCAGTATTTCTCCAGTCCGTCACCCCAGCAGTACAGTAAAGCAGGTTCCCAGGCAGACTGACTCTGTGGGAACGTACAGCAGACATCAGCAAGGCTGTACATGAACCTGTTCTCATGCACACCAAGTAAGGGCAACAAACACAGTAACACCGGCTCTTTAAAAACACTGCAGAAAAATTTTCACTAAAAAAATTCTCATCGCAGAAAATGAAAAAAAAGTTCTGCCTCTGGGCTGTCCGAAGAAGTCTGGTCAGAAGTGGTCTTCATGCAAGACTTGTGGCCAAAAAGCCATACCTCGGACATGGAAACAAGGCCAAGCTACTCAACTTGCTCTGGACTGATTAGTCAACATTTAAATTATTTAGCTGTAGCAGTAGGCAGTTTATTGGCTGAAGGGCTGGAGAGCGGTACCACAATGAATGTCTGTAGGCAACAGTAAATGATGGAGGTTCCCTGCAAGTTTGGGGCTGCATTTCTGCAAATTAAGTTGGTATTTGGTCAGAATTAATTGGCTCCTAAATGCTGAGAAGTACAGGCAGATACTTATCCATCATGCAATACTGTAAGGAAGGCATCTGATTGGCCCCATATTTATTCTGCAGTATGACAATGAGCCCAAACATACAGCCAAAGTCACAACAAACAATCTTCTGTATAAAGAAGTACAAAGAGTCCTGGAAGTGTTGGTATGGCCCCCACAGAGCCCTGATCTCAACATTATCGAGTCTGTCTGGGATTACATGAAGAGAGATAAGCAACTGAGGCTGCATAAATACACAGAACTGTGCTTGGTTCTTAAAGATGTGTGGAATAACCGACCTGCAGAGTTCCTTAAAAAAAACTGTTCAAATGCACATAGAAGAACACTGTTTTGAAGGCAAAGGGTGGTCACACCAACTATTGATTTAATATTTTTTTTCTGTACATTCATTTTGCTAAGTGATACAAATAAACTATTAACTTTTCTCATGATTTAGGTAGAACATACAATTTTAAACAACTTTCCAATTTACATATTACCAAATGTGCTTCATTCTCTTGGTATCCTTTGTTCAAAGAGCAACAATGCACTACTGGGAGCTAGCTGAACAAATCTAATAAACCAATGACAAGAGTCCTATATCAATCGACAGCTAGTTCCCAGTAGTGCAATGCTGATCCTGAGCATACCTAGGTATGCTTTCAAATAAAAGATAGCAAGAGAACAAAGCAAATTAGAGAGTAGAAGTTTGAAAGTTGTAGAGAGAGAGAGAGAGAGGGGGGGAGAGAGAGAGGGGGAAGAGAGAGAGGAGAGGGGGGAGAGAGAGAGGGGGGAAGGGAGAGAGGGAGAGAGAGGGGGGAAGAGAGAGAGGGGGGGAGAGAGAGAGGGGGGAGAGAGAGAGGGGGAAGAGAGAGAGGAGAGGGGGGGAAGAGAGAGGGGAGGGAGAGAGAGAGAGAGAGAGGGGGGAAGAGAGAGGGAGGGAGAGAGAGAGGGGAGGAGATAGAGGGGGGGAGAGATAGAGGGGGGGAGAGATGAAGAGGGGGGGAGAGATAGAGGGGGGGGAGAGATATGGGGGAGGGGAGAGAAGAGGGGGGGGAGAGATAGAGGAGGGGGGAGAGATGGGGGAGGGGAGAGAGAGAAGGGAGGGGAGAGAGAGGGGGGAGGGGAGAGAGAGAGGGGAGGGGAGAGAGAGAGAGGGGAGGGGAGAGAGAGAGAGATGGGAGGGGAGAGAGAGAGGGCGCGGGCGGGAGAGAGAGGGGAGGAGATAGAGGGGAGGAGATAGAGAGAGGGGAGGAAATAGAGAGAGAGGGGGAGGGGAGAGAGAGGGGAGGGGAGAGAGAGAGGGGAGAGAGAGAGGGGAGGAGATAGAGAGGGGGGGGGAGAGAGAGAGGGGAGGAAATAGAGAGGGGAGGAGATAGAGAGAGGGGAGGAAATAGAGAGGGGAGGAGATAGAGAGGGGGGGAGAGAGAGAGGGGAGGAAATAGAGAGGGGGGGAGAGAGAGGGGGGAGGAGATAGAGAGGGGAGGAAATAGAGAGGGGGGGAGAGAGAGAGGGGAGGAAATAGAGAGGGGGGGAGAGAGAGAGGGGAGGAAATAGAGAGGGGGGAGAGAGAGAGGGGAGGAAATAGAGAGGGGGGGAGAGAGAGAGGGGAGGAAATAGAGAGGGGGGGAGAGAGAGAGGGGAGGAAATAGAGAGGGGGGGGAGAGAGAGAGGGGAGGAAATAGAGAGGGGGGGAGAGAGAGAGGGGAGGAAATAGAGAGGGGAGGAGAGAGAGGGGAGGAAATAGAGAGGGGGGGGAGAGAGGGGAGGAAATAGAGAGGGGGGGGAGAGAGAGGGGAGGAAATAGAGAGGGGGGGAGAGAGAGAGAGGAGGAAATAGAGAGGGGGGGAGAGAGAGAGGGGAGGAAATAGAGAGGGGGGGAGAGAGAGGGGAGGAGAGAGAGGGGGGGAGAGAGAGGGGAGGAGAGAGAGGGGGGGAGAGAAGAGGTGGGGGGAGAGAAGAGGTGGGGGGAGAGAGAAGAGGTGGGGGGAGAGAGAAGAGGTGGGGGGAGAGAGAAGAGGTGGGTGGAGAGATAGAGGGGGGGAGAGAAGAGGGGGGAGAGAGAAGAGGTGGGGGGAGAGAGAAGAGAGGGGGGGAGAGAGAAGAGGGGGGAGAGATAGA
>NC_069500.1:990675911-990745911 GCF_027579735.1 Bombina bombina
GGGCCGCATATGGCCCAGGGCCTGTACTTTGAGACCGCTGTTATAAAGGCTCAAATACATGAAGTCTCAAGTGTTAGAGAAAAAAAGGACTTTAACATAAAGACACAGCAATATGTGTCTAAATATGTATGTATATGTGTATTTACAATAGTATTTACAATAGTAAATTGAAAAAAGTTTGGACAGTCCTCAGTTAAAACAACAAGCTTTATTTACCAAATTAAAACAGGAACAGGTAGCATCCAGTGGCAGCAGGCATACCACTTAGACTGGCTTATGCGTTTCTGCGTTTGCCTGAAGCGGCATATATAGCATTTGCTATTGGAGGTTGGTGGTAACTTTTCTTTACGAACTGTGGATTTCTAGGAGACAGGTGTTCTCTGTCTGTGCGGGGGTTATGATTGGATGGTTTTGGTGTGTCTACAAGAGAACATTTTGGTATACACGGCTACAATAGATACATTGTTTACAGTTGGACCCCAAGTTGTTTAAGAGTGGTCTACACTGGTTTATCCCCTTTTCCTATTCTTATATTTATGTGTATTTACAAATATGTATATTAGGGATGCACCGAAATGAAAATTCTGGATCGAAACCGATACCGAAAATTCAGGATGCCCCTGGCCGAAAACTGAAACGAAACCGAAATGTTTTTTTTCTTTTTTAACTACAGTGTGTGTGTGTAGCTGAGAGAGTTTGTGGGCGGGAAAGCTCCAACAAATGGGCATGGTCACTTGTATCGTAGGGCGTGATCTGCAGTGAAACTGGTGGAGCTCTAAAAGGGAGATCGTGGTTATAGCCAGACAACAATACGAGGTGGACATTGTTTTTGGGTGTAGTTATCCGTGCGATGGGCGTGGCTGCACCTGATCGTCTCTCATCGTATCTCTGCCTAGTTCCTGGTTCGGGTCTCACACTGACCCGTCAGATTATATGTCCGGAGCCCCAAATGGAGTCTGCCTGTCACCTATCACCAGGACCACCAGACTTAGCTACGACCTTACGTGCAAGGTGGTTATAGAAAGTTACTGTGCTTTTTTGTATACACTGTCTGGTGGATGCTAATTTGTACCAACTGTGTGCGAGCTTGGGGCTTATGCATATATAGTGTGCACGCATATTTGCCTCAGGCAAATAGAATGTCTACGCACAAGAGGCTGATGTATGAGCACTGTATATAAGGCTTATACATATTCACTGTGTGTGCTTAGGGCTGTGTCTGATAATATCAAGTGTTTATAAACCTGTTACTTATCCTTCTTTGAATACTGTATTCAGAACTTTGGTTTCCTTCTAAAAAAAAAAATGGGCACTGCTGGTTTCAAATATCATCATGTCATAGTACTTATGTGTGTGCTCTGTGTACCATGCCAGTGCTGTACTGCTCATCTTATGCTAAGGATAGACATGTAATTCAATAGAACAGGGGAGGGCTGTGCATTTTTAGCCATTTTGGTCCTCTTTGGGCCGAAATTGGAATTGCACATTTTCGGCGGCCCAAATTTTGGTGCATTGCTAGTATTATTCTTTATTTAGTTCTGTGTAACAGAATCAGATTGAACCGTTTTTTGTTTTTTTTACCAATTATCAAAACAAAGTATAGTCCTAGAAAACTATTATTATATGCAAAACAGTAAGTCAAGTAATGAACTCAAACAGCAGCTCTAGGCTGGCATCAAATTTGAAATATGCTACACAATAATTTTACCGTTTTTGCCATTTTCGGCCGAAATTTCGGTGCATCCGTATTATATATATATATATATATATATATATATATAAATGTAGAAAGAGAAAATCAAAACTGAAAAGAAGGTGCACAGTATTATATGTGTATATAAACAGCACTGCAGTTGTAGTCTATTCAGTCTCAGTGGACATCACTGTTTTTTCCTCTGATGAAGAAGTAACGTTTGTACTTCGAAACGCGTAAGCATACCTTGACAAAGTGGGCTGACAGGCTTTGTTATAATCGGCACTTTTATATTGACTTTATTTTGTTTACACTGCTTTTTATTGCATGTTTTTAAAAACGGAACTTTGAACTCTGATCCCTTTTTTAACCCTAAACAAAGGGCTACCTGTGGCTAAGTGTTTGTTGTTTGCCTACCATACTAACTTATTGTTAGTCAACCTATTAAGACCAAACAATCTTTAAGGACTTGTGATTCTTTGCATAACCAACGATCAATTGAATTAACTTCCTATACTGACAAGCAAACAATTGAAAAAGCAAGTGGAGCTTGGTGTTTTTTTACTTATGCTATTTACTTACCTCATATTGGATTGGGGGTTATAAATGTAAGCACATTTTACTTGTCTATAATAAATTGTCTATTATCATACAGTATTACATTATGTTCTTGTCTTTTCCTTTTTCCTACTCACTCATGAGTATATGAGGACACAGGATATCTCACCACCAGAGGAAAAGAAAGACAACACGAGAGTCCAGGATTCCCATTACCTAAACAAAGTTTTTTTTCGGAGAATCGTCTAGACAGAGAGAAGCAAGCAATCATCTTTACTTATACAGAGAGTCCAGGATCGCCATTTCAAGGCCAAGCTACTAAAGGGAAACATCAGGCTACCGATCCTATAAGGAGCCAAGATAACATCTCTACTCTACTGCTGTTCACTTACCTCATAGGATTGAGGTTTCTTCTGGTAAGCACAATACACTTACCCTATTCAAGAAGTCAACTAATAAAAAAAGAAGAATCTGAACGTTTAACAAATAATTTTTTGAACTTTACAGCCACTGAGACTGAATAGACTACAACTGCAGTGCTGTTTATATACACATATGATACTGGGTGCCTTCTTTTCAGTTTTGATTTTCTCTTTCTACATTTATTTACCACAGTGACAAGGGTACACTGTATCACTACATAGGCAGCACGTATACATCCTATAGGACATAAGCAACATTTTATTTGCTTAGAACATATAGTGAATCCTAAATCTTAGAACATTAGTATCTGTCTCATTATATGATACAATAATTACCTACATAGTAGCAGTTTAGTTCTAGCGCTGGTGCACCTCTTTTTATCTATCTATCTATATATATATATATATATATATATAAATACACATAAAAATACAAATGTACACATATATAGAATTGCATTGAAGCCCTTTGCAGTTAGGTAGCTGAAAACATGTAAAAGCATATTTATTCAATATTTTTAATAAGGTGTTATACTGTGTATTTACTGTAAATATTTCACATTCCAATGTTCTGCATGGCAGAATATGTTCTAAGTATTTTTAAATAGATATTCATATATTTATCTGTATATATTTTAGCATAATACCACCAGATATATGTAGAAATATGTATTTATGAATAAATAGCTTGAAAGGAAGAAAGTCCACGCTTGGATGTAATAGATAAAAAATGTTTTATTTATTGGTCAATACTTAAAATCATTGACATAGCCACCAACATGAAAAAAGGTTGAAAAGAGAGCATAGCATATACAGCTTACGCGTTTCGGGAAACTCCCGTACTCATAGCCTACTACATGCTTGCTCTAAACTCCTTTAAAAGCATAAAAACACTTTTTGATTGGTTCCTTGAACAACGCTACTCTATCCTCAACACCTGTGTAGGGACAGAACATTTAACCCTATGTGACCTCTTCACTCTAAAGTCGAATTACATGAAAATAAATATCCTTGATTTTTTGTTTTACATAGTAAAGAGGTTCATGATGTGAGACCTTTATATGTAGTTTATCACCATTATATTCGAGAAATCCCATGTTATCAATTGAAAATAAATGTGTACATTTATGAAAGAATACATCGAAATATAAATAACATATGATCTCTCATGCTATAATATGATATGAACCATAAACACCATCAATAAAGGGAACTCTTCCCCAATAAACTATTATGTTATTTCTATATGATTCATTTCATATAAGCATCAGTGTATTATGAATAAATAGAACATATTCTGCTATGTGAAGAACATTGGAATGTGAAATATTAATATTTCAATGTCAGTTTGCGCACTTGAGAATATGCGATCGGATTTGCGCGCGAGTTGGGCGTTTTTTTTTTTTTTTTTTTTAGCTTTTTATGCTCCATTCACTTTTTTGGGGGAAATACATTAACACTTACACGATATCCTAAATTCGGGTTAGCGCTCATGCTAAAACAGTTTACTATCAATTTGTAATAAAAGCGCTACCCAACACTTAAAAAAAGCTTACTTCTAGCAGAGTTAGCACGAGAGCGTTTAAATACCGCTCCACTTGTAATCTGGCCGTAAATAGGTCCTGGAGAGATAAATATCAATACTTAGGTACTGACATTTTCATTACGGGTGGTGTTTTCTAAACAACAATATCAATTGCAAGAATAAACCTAAAGATGCAATTTCCATACATTATGCAGCTGCTATAACAAGTAACTGGGACCATATTAAGGGAAAATCATTTTACAGTACAGCGTCCCTTTAGAAGGCTTTAGTGTGCAGCAGTTCTTGTTGTCAGTTTGCACCCCTAATTCTGCAAATTCCAAATTTACATTGCTTCAATTAAAGGGACACTGAACCCAATTTTTTTCTTTTGTGATTCAGATAGAGCATGTAATTTTAAGCAACTTTCTAATTTACTCCTATTATCAATTTTTCTTTGTTCTCTTGCTATCTTTATTTGAAAAGGAAGTCATCTAAGCTAAGGAGCCAGCCAATTTTTGGTTCAGAACACTGGACAACACTTGTTTATTGGTGGGTGAATTTATCCACCAATCAGCAAGAACAAACCAGGTTGTTCACCAAAATCCGCCCGGCATCTAGACTTACATTCTTGCTTTTTCAAATAAAGTTACCAAGAGAATGAAGAAAATTTGATAATAGGAGTAAATTAGAAAGTTGCTTAAAATTGCATACTCTGGCCTCTAGTTATTAAGGTCTGGGGGACCTGATCCGACACTGCGGATCAGGTCCGCCAGACTTCGCTGAATACGGCGAGCAATACGCTCGCCGTAATCAGCATTGCACCAGCAGCTCACAAGAGCTGCTGGTGCAATGCCGCCCCCTGCAGACTCGCGGCCAATAGGCCGCCAGCAGGGGATGTACTCGATCGGGTTGATTTCCGGCGATCTCTGTCCGCCTGCTCAGAGGAGGCGGACAGGTTATGGAGCAGCGGTCTTTGTGACCGCTGCTTCATAACTGCTGTTTCTGGCGAGTCTGAAGACTCGCCAGAAACAGGGGCCATCATGCTCCTTACGGAGCTTGATAACTAGAGGCCTCTATCTGAATCACAAAATAAAAAAAATGGGTTCAGTGTCCCTTTAACTAATGCTTCCATGCAGAGAAAAACTGCTACCTTACCTAATGACACTGCCCACATAAACATATTCAAAATAGTGGGATAAGATAGTTCCTATAATTATTTATAGTTTCATATCCCTCTTAACAAAACTATATAAAAAAATAAAATAAACTCAGAATTTAATTCAGAGTCAAATAATTTATTACGAGTAGTAAAAAAAAACTTTACATATATTTGTAATTGTGTTTTTTAACCCCAGAAAAAGAAGTTAAAAACATAGTCCAGATAGGAAACAAAATGTATTGCTGCTCGTCAACTGGACACAGCAAGTGATTTGTGGCCCAGTACATATGTCATCCTTGATTGGATCACCAGACATGTCCATCTGAGGAGCGACAATACCTTGTGGCTCTTATGTTTTTTGCTTTCATTTTAGCAAAACATTTGAAAATCTTCTTCTCCATAACCACCACTCATGTTGAAACTTGCTGTATGATCCGCTGGTGTGAACTAGATTTCATTTTTATTTTATGCATCTTATAAACAACAAACTATACTCACACAAACAGACTTATAGGGACATGAAACCCACATTTTTATTTCATGATTTAGAAAGAGCATGCAATTTTAACCAACTTTCCAATATACTTCTATTATCTAATTTAGTTCATCCTTTTGATATCCTTTGTTGAAAATCATATCTAAATAAGCTCAATAGCTGCTGATTGGTGGCTGCACATAGATGCCTCGTGTGATTGGCTCATCCATTTGCATTGCTATTTCTTCAGCAAAGGATATCTGAAATATGAAGCAAATTAAATAATAGACGTAAATTGGAAAGTTGTTTAAAATTGTATCTGAATCATGAAATAATTATTTTGTGTTTCATGTCCCTTTATGGCTCTTTTGACTTATTTCTGTTTGTACATAATACATTAGTACAATATGAATAAGAAAATAAGAAGTAGGTCAAGCTGTTGTATTACATAGTTTTCAACTACTCAGGAGGAGAAAAACAAAAAATAAATACAGCCCGACTAGAGTAGTTCATAGGGAACCAGCTCTCCCCCCAAAATAGCATCCTAAAACTTCTCTCTCCCAGGCTATTTAGCTACTACTTCCATTCCTCTCTACTGATGCCTTATAAGATATCTATGGGGGTTATACTGAGTAGAATTGGTCTTTTGTGTCTAGAATATCTGCAGCATTATATATATAATAAAATACCCGATTTATTGTTGAAAATAAAATCAATTATATATATTGATTTTATTTTCAACAATAAATCGGGTATTTTATTCTTCCAAAATCGTGCAATGCAGAGTCTGACCGCTGTGCAAATATTAACTATCAGTTTATTCAAGTATTTAGATACATTTTTCATTAGGCAGTGTAGTAAAGCAGTCTCAGTTGGGATTTTTATATCCCTATTAAGGGTTAGATTACAAGTGGAACGCTAATTTATTGCACACCCATAAATAGGCAAATTCGCCCATTTATGGCTGCACAATAAATAACCAGTCGTTACAAGTAACTGTTTATTGCTACGGTGAGCATGCGGTAGCAATTAGCGCTCAGAAAATTAACCAGAGGTCAGACCTCAGGTTAATTTTCAAAATCCCCAATTGGCCTCACAATAAAGAATATACTTTTCTTTAAATTAAAAAAAATGTAGCAATTTTTTTTTTTTTTAAAAAAAGAAGAAAACTGCATGAAAGCAGTTATGAATAAAGTTGGCGGGTGCACGGTGTTAGAAGAAAAAACGGCACTGAAAAGTCCCTTTATATAGCAGTCTATTGGAACTGTGTGTTCCCTGTAAATATATATGTATATACAATATGCTGCCCCTCGCTGCGTGACTTACCCTCTTTGCTGCGCGAGTTCTCATGCTTGCGCTGGTATTATTAAGTGGGGCGCAAATATTGCTTTTGCGGAACCCATATTTTTTGCTCCACTTATAATCTATTCCTAAATATTTTGGAGATTAGACTTGAGGTAACATTCAAAATGTATTTAACATGTGTACAAGACCACAACATATGATAGTATGTCCCTTCACATTGACAGCCTCTAAAGCAGTGTTGTAGTGCACCTCGTGTAGAAAAAGAGTACGAGATGAAATACCATCTAAAGGCTGTTTTGAGAAAATATTACTGTAAATGTGCAAATTCCTTAGCTAAATCCTGTTCCCATTTAGTCATAAAATTAAATTTTATCGAAGTATTGGGGCAATTAATCAATGGATAGATCTTTCCAATAGTTCCTCTCAATGTATAATCAGAAAGACACAATTTGTCTGGAATCTTAAAATATTTCCCTATTGTGTTATACACACTAGACCGCGGTTGGAGATACCGATACCAACAAGATCTAGGGGATTTAATTCTGAATATTGAATAAAAGTAAGGAGGGAGTCATTCTGTGAAACATCATCTTATAAAGTCCCCTGTTAGCACATTTGTCTAAAAGGAATTGAGTTTCTGAGGGGACAAATGCAGACAATGCTGCAGGTTAGAGACACTTTCCCACATAAAGAATACTTAGCCTGGATAATGTCCCATAGTGAGACTGAGTGAGCTATAGTAATATAGGTTTTCCAGGGGGAGGGGCATCTTTCTTTGGCAATCCAAAGCAGGGAGGTAGGCAATGGAGGAAAGATGTAACATCTTTGCTTCCAAAGAGACCTATAAGACATAATTTCTCTAGTAAGGTGTATCCAGTCCACGGATCATCCATTACTTATGGGATATTCTCATTCCCAACAGGAAGTTGCAAGAGGACCCACAGCAAAGCTGTTATATAGCTCCTCCCCTTCCTACCATACCCAGTCATTCTCTTGCAACTCTCAACGCGCCTGGAGGTAGTAAGAGGAAAGTGGTGAAAAATAGTTAGTTTATTAACTTCAATCAAAAGTTTGTTATTTTAAATAGTACCGGAGTTGTGCTATTTTTTCTCAGACAGAGATAGAAGAAGAATTTGCCTGAGTTTTCTATGATCTTAGCAGGTTATAACTAAGATCCATTGCTGTTCTCACACATGTCTGAGGAGTGAGGTAACTTCAGAGGGAGAATGGCGTGCAGTTTATTCCTCTATCAGGTATGTGCAGTTATGATTTTTTCTAGGATTGGAAATGCTAGAAAATGCTGCTGATTCCTGATAAATGTAAGTTAAGCCTGAATACAGTGATTTAATAATGACTAGTATCATGCTTACTCTCAGGGGTATTACCCTTATAGATATGCTATATAAAACATTTGCTGGCATGTTTAATCGTTTTTTATATATGCTTGGTGATAAAACTTTATTGGGGCCTAATTTTTTCCACATGGCTGGCTTTATTTTTGCCTAGAAACAGTTTCCTGAGGCTTTCCACTGTTGTAATATGAGTGGGAGGGGCCTATTTTAGCGCTTTATTGCGCAGTTAAAAGTACAGACTGAGGAATCCAGTTTTCCTTAGGAGTCCCCTGAATGCTACAGGACATCTCTAAAGAGCCTAAAATCGTTTATTGGGGAAGGTAGGAGCCACAGTAAAGCTGTGGCACTTTGCTGGGACTGTTAAAAAACGTCTGTCGTTTTTTTGATCCGTTTTTTGAACTAAGGGGTTAATCATCCATTTGCAAGTGGGTGCAATGCTCTGTTAGCCTATTAGATACACTGTAAAAATTTTGTTTGTGTAACTGCCTTTTTTCACTGTTTTTCAAATTTTGACAAAATTTGTTTCTCTTAAAGGCACAGTACCGTTTATTTATATTGCTTGTTAACTTGAATTAAGGTGTTTTCCAAGCTTGCTAGTCTCATTGCTAGTCTGTATAAACATGTCTGACATAGAGGAAACTCCTTGTTCATTATGTTTAAAAGCCATGGTGGAACCCCCTCTGAGAATGTGTACCAAATGTACTGATTTCACTTTAAGCAATAAAGATCATATTATGTCTTTGCAAAATTTATCACCAGAGGATTCTGATGAGGGGGAAGTTATGCCGACTAACTCTCCCCACGTGTCAGATCCTTTGACTCCCGCTCAAGGGACTCACGCTCAAATGGCGCCAAGTACATCAAGAGCACCTATTGCGTTTACTTTACAAGACATGGCGGCAGTCATGGATAATACCCTGTCAGCGGTATTAGCCAGACTACCTGAACTTAGAGGTAAGCGAGATAGCTCTGGAGTTAGACGAAATGCAGAGCATACTGACGCTTTAAGATCCATGTCTGATACTGCCTCACAATATGCTGAAGCTGAAGAAGGAGAACTTCAGTCTGTGGGTGATGTTTCTGACTCAGGCAGAGTACCTGATTCTGATGTTTCTACATTTAAATTTAAGCTTGAACACCTCCGCGTGTTACTAAAGGAGGTTTTAGCTGCTCTGAATGACTGTGACACAATTGCAGTGCCAGAGAAATTGTGTAGACTGGATAAATACTTTGCAGTGCCGGTGTGTACTGATGTTTTTCCAATACCTAAAAGGTTTACAGAAATTATTACTAAGGAATGGGATAGGCCAGGTGTGCCGTTCTCTCCACCTCCTATTTTTAGAAACATGTTTCCTATAGACGCCATCACACGGGACTTATGACAGACAGTCCCTAAGGTGGAGGGAGCAGTTTCTACTTTAGCAAAGCGGACTACTATCCCTGTCGAGGACAGTTGTGCTTTTTCAGATCCAATGGACAAAAAATTAGAAGGTTACCTTAAGAAAATATTTTGTCAACAAGGTTTTATCCTTCAGCCCCTTGCATGCATTGCCCCTGTCACTGCTGCTGCGGCGTTCTGGTTTGAGTCTCTGGAAGAGGCCTTACAGGTAGCGACTCCATTGGATGACATACTTGGCAAACTTAGGGCACTTAAGCTAGCCAATTCTTTTGTTTCTGATGCCATTGTTCATTTGACTAAACTAACGGCTAAGAATTCTGGTTTTGCTATACAGGCGCGCAGAGCGCTATGGCTTAAATAATGGTCAGCTGATGTGACTTCCAAATCTAAGCTGCTTAACATTCCCTTCAAGGGACAGACCTTATTCGGGCCTGGTTTGAAGGAGATCATTGCTGATATCACTGGAGGAAAAGGTCATGCCCTTCCTCAGGACAGGTCCAAATCCAGGGCCAAACAGTCTAATTTTCGTGCCTTTCGAAACTTCAAGGCAGGTGCGGCATCAACCTCCTCTAATGCAAGACAAGAGGGAACTGTTGCTCAATCCAAAGCGGTCTGGAAGCCAAACCAGACCTGGAACAAAGGTAAGCAGGCTAAAAAACCTGCTGCTGCCTTCAAGACAGCATGAAGGAACGGCCCCCTATCCGGTAACGGATCTAGTTGGGGGGCAGACTTTCACTCTTCGCCCAGGCGTGGGCAAGAGATGTTCAGGATCCCTGGGCGTTGGAAATTATATCCCAGGGATATCTTCTGGACTTCAAAGCTTCTCCCCCAAAAGGGAGATTTCACCTTTCACAATTATCTGCAAACCAGATAAAGAGAGAGGCATTCTTACACTGTGTACGAGACCTCCTAGTTATGGGAGTGATCCATCCAGTTCCAAACGAGGAACAAGGACAGGGTTTTTACTCAAATCTGTTTGTGGTTCCCAAAAAAGAGGGAACATTCAGATCAATTTTGGATCTAAAGATCTTAAACAAATTCCTCAGGGTTCCATCATTTAAGATGGAAACTATCCGTACCATCCTGCCTATGATCCAGGAGGGTCAATATATGACTACAGTGGATCTAAAGGATGCTTACCTTCACATTCCGATACACAAAGATCATCATCGGTTTCTCAGGTTTGCCTTTCTAGACAGGCATTACCAGTTTGTAGCTCTTCCCTTTGGATTAGCTACAGCCCCAAGAATTTTTACAAAGGTTCTAGGGTTGCTTCTAGCGGTCCTAAGGCTGCGGGCATAGCAGTAGCACCTTATTTAGACAACATCCTGATACAGGCGTCAAACTTCCAAATTGCCAAGTCTCATACGGACGTAGTACTGGCATTTCTGAGGTCGCATGGGTGGAAAGTGAACGAGGAAAAGAGTTCTCTATCCCCACTCACGTGAGTTTCCTTTCTAGGGACTCTGATAAATTCTATAGAAATGAAAATTTACCTGACGGAGTCCAGGTTATCAAAGCTTCTAAATTCCTGCCGGGTTCTTCATTCCATTCCGCACCCTTCGGTGGTTCAGTGTATGGAAGTAATCGGCTTAATGGTAGCGGCAATGGACATAGTGCCGTTTGCACGCTTACATCTCAGACCGCTGCAACTATGCATGCTCAGTCAGTGGAACGGGGATTACACAGATTTGTCCCCTCAACTGAATCTGGACCAAGAGACCAGGGATTCTCTCCTCTGGTGGCTATCTCGGGTCCATCTGTCCAAAGGTATGACCTTTCGCAGGCCAGATTGGACGATTGTAACAACAGATGCCAGCCTTCTAGGTTGGGGTGCAGTCTGGAACTCCCTGAAGGCTTAGGGATTGTGGACTCAGGAGGAGTCTCTCCTTCCAATAAATATTCTGGAACTAAGAGCGATATTCAATGCTCTTCAGGCTTGGCCTCAGTTAGCAACTCTGAGGTACATCAGATTTCAGTCGGACAACATCACGACTGTGGCTTACATCAACCATCAAGGGGGAACAAGAAGTTCCCAAGCGATGTTAGAAGTCTCAAAGATAATTCGCTGGGCGGAGTTTCACTCCTGCCATCTATCAGCTATCCATATCCCAGGTGTAGAGAACTGGGAGGCGGATTTTCTAAGTCGACAGACTTTTCATCCGGGGGAGTGGGAACTCCATCCGGAGGTGTTTGCACGAATGATTCATCGCTGGGGCAAACCAGAACTGGATCTCATGGCATCTCGACAGAATGCCAAGCTTCCTTGTTACGGATCCAGGTCCATGGACCCCAGGGCGACGCTGATAGATGCTCTAGCAGCGCCCTGGTCTTTCAACCTGGCTTATGTGTTTCCACCGTTTCCTCTGCTCCCTCGACTGATTGCCAAGATCAAGCAGGAGAGAGCATCTGTGATGTTAATAGCGCCTGCGTGGCCACGCAGGACCTGGTATGCAGACCTAGTGGACATGTCATCCTTTCCACCATGGACTCTGCCTCTGAGACAGGACCTTCTACTTCAGGGTCCTTTCCTCCATCCAAATCTAATTTCTCTGAGACTGACTGCATGGAGATTGAACGCTTAATTTTATCAAAGCGTGGCTTCTCCGAGTCAGTCATTGATACCTTAATACAGGCACGAAAGCCTGTCACCAGGAAAATTTACCATAAAATGTGGCGTAAATATCTTTATTGGTGTGAATCCAAGGGCTACTCATGGAGTAAGGTCAGGATTCCTAGGATATTATCTTTTCTCCAAGAAGGCTTGGAAAAAGGTTTGTCAGCTAGTTCCTTAAAGGGACAGATTTCTGCTCTGTCTATTCTTTTACACAAGCGTCTGGCAGACGTTCCAGACGTTCAGGCTTTTTGTCAGGCTTTAGTCAGAATCAAGCCTGTGTTTAAACCTGTTGCTCCACCATGGAGCTTAAATTTGGTTCTTAAGGTTCTTCAAGGAGTCCCGTTTGAACCTCTTCATTCCATTGATATAAAACGTTTATCTTGGAAAGTCCTTTTTTTGGTAGCTATTTCCTTGGCTCGTAGAGTCTCCGAGTTATCTGCCTTACAATGTGATTCTCCTTATCTAATTTTTCATTCTGATAAGGTAGTCCTGCGTACCAAACCTGGGTTTTTACCTAAGGTGGTATCTAACAAGAATATCAATCAAGAGATTGTTGTTCCATCCTTGTGTCCTAATCCTTCTTCAAAGAAGGAACGTCTATTACACAATTTGGACGTGGTTCGTGCTTTAAAGTTTTACTTACAAGCTACTAAGGATTTTCGGCAAACATCTGCTTTGTTTGTTGTTTACTCTGGTCAGAGGAGAGGTCAAAAGGCTTCGGCAACCTCTCTTTCTTTTTGGCTAAGAAGCATAATACGCTTAGCCTATGAGACTGCTGGACAGCAGCCCCCTGAAAGGATTACAGCTCATTCTACTAGAGCTGTGGCTTCCACCTGGGCCTTTAAAAATGAGGCCTCTGTTGAACAGATTTGCCATTCGGCGACTTGGTCTTCGCTTCATACTTTTTAAAAATTTTACAAATTTGATACTTTTGCTTCTTCGGAGGCTATTTTTGGGAGAAAGGTTTTACAGGCAGTGGTACCTTCCGTTTAAGTTCCTGCCTTGTCCCTCCCTTCATCCGTGTACTTTAGCTTTGGTATTGGTATCCCATAAGTAATGGATGATCCGTGGACTGGATACACCTTACTAGAGAAAACACAATTTATGCTTACCTGATAAATTTATTTCTCTAGTGGTGTATCCAGTCCACGGCCCGTCCTGTCATTTTAAGGCAGGTTATTTTTAAATTTAAACTACAGTCACCACTGCACCCTATGGTTTCTCCTTTCTCTGCTTGTTTTCGGTTGAATGACTGGATATGGTAGGAAGGGGAGGAGCTATATAACAGCTTTGCTGTGGGTTCTCTTGCAACTTCCTGTTGGGAATGAGAATATCCCATAAGTAATGGATGATCCGTGGACTGGATACACCACTAGAGAAATAAATTTATCAGGTAAGCATAAATTGTGTTTTTTCCCATTATGCCATAAAACTGTTTGGGCTAATCTAGCTGAGTAATAATAGGAGACCAGTTCAGGCATTCCCATCCCCCACAAATGATCTATGTCTAACCATCACACTTTTATTAATCCAAGATCTTCCCCTGCTCCAAATTAACTTTAATACATCTTTTTGTAAATTCCTTAATTCTGAGAATCGGATGAAGATTGATAAAGCTCTAAATAGATATTACATTTTATGTAGGACCGTCATTTTGACAGCAATAATACGCTCATATAAGGACAGTTTCAAAGAATGCCATCTATCGAGTAGCTTTCTAATATGTGTAAATAAGGGTTTATAATTTAAAGTAAAAAGGTCTTGAAGAGTATTAGAAATGTTAATTCCAATGTATTAAAGACTTTTGGTAGCCAATTTAAAGTTCAAATTTATCTCCATCAATTTCTTAGTATGAGGAGTAATTAAAATTCCTATACAGTTACACTTGTCTTCATTGCTCTTATATCCTGAAATTTCAGAAAATTTATGAATAAGAAAATATACCATAATATTCGCAAGGACATTAAGGGCTTTGTGTTTATCAGAATAATATTGTCGGCAAATAATGTGCTTTTCTCTTGCAAGGTGTATCCAGTCCACGGATTCATCCTTACTTGTGGGATATTCTCATTCCCTACCGGAAGTGGCAAAGAGAGCACACAGCAAAGCTGTCCATATAGCTCCCCCTCTAGCTCCGCCCCCAATCATTCTCTTTGCCGCTCTAACAGACAGGGCATCTCCACGGGAGGGTAGTTTATTAACCGGTTGTTTGCTTTAGGCGGCTCCGGTTTGGGCATTAAAGGGTTAATCAGGCTGAAACTTGCTGTGCAATCATATCGAAGCATTAGGCACATACTGTAAAAATTTCAAAAGATTTGGTTCATTTTTCACTGTTTTGTAAAATTGTGTGCGCTTTTATTTTCTTAAAGGCACAGTACCATTTCTTGCAAATTGTGTTTTTTCCCAGAGCCAAGGCTCATACGGAGATTGTTCTGGCCTTTCTAAGGTCTCACGGGTGGAAGGTGAACACCGAAAAAAGTTCGCTGTCCCCGCTCACAAGGGTTCCCTTCCTGGGAACACTAATAGACTCGGTAGAAATTAAAATATTTCTGATGGAGGTCAGAAGGTTAAAGCTTTTAACTACTTGCCAAGCTCTTCATTCCATTCCTCGGCCATCTGTAGCTCAGTGCATGGAGGTAATTGGATTAATGGTAGCAGCAATGGACGTAGTCCCTTTTGCTCGAATTCATCTCTGGCCACTGCAATTGTGCATGCTCAAACAGTGGAATGGGGATTATGCAGATTTGTCTCCTCAAATCCAACTGGACCAGAAGACCAGAGATTCTCTTCTCTGGTGGTTGTCTCAGGATCACCTGTCTCAGGGAATGTGCTTCCACAGACCGGAGTGGATCATTGTAACGACCGACGCCAGTCTGTTAGGCTGGGGCGCGGTCTGGGACTCCCTGAAAGCTCAGGGCCTATGGTCTCGGGAAGAGTCTCTTCTCCCGATAAACATTTTGGAACTGAGAGCGATATTCAACACGCTCCAGGCATGGCCTCAGCTAGCGGCGGCCAAATTAATCAGATTTCAGTCGGACAACATCACGACTGTAGCATACATCAATCATCAGGGAGGAACAAAGAGTTCCTTAGCGATGAAGGAAGTAACCAAAATAATCAGGTGGGCGGAGGATCACTCTTGTCATCTATCTGCAATTCACATCCCAGGAGTAGACAACTGGGAAGCGGATTTCCTAAGTCATCAGACTTTTCACCCGGGGGAGTGGGAACTCCACCCGGAGGTTTTTGCCCAGCTGACCCAGCTATGGGGCATTCCAGAGTTGGATCTGATGGCGTCTCGTCAGAACACCAAACTTCCTCTTTACGGATCCAGGTCCAGGGACCCCAAGGCGGCATTGATAGATGCTCTGGTAGCGCCTTGGTCCTTCAGTCTAGCTTATGTCTTTCCACCGTTTCCCCTTCTCCCTCGGCTGGTAGCCAGAATCAAACAGGAGAAGGCTTCAGGAATTCTGATAGCGCCTGCGTGGCCACGCAGGACTTGGTATGCAGACCTAGTGGACATGTCATCTGTCCCACCATGGACACTGCCAATGAGGCAGGATCTTCTAAAACAGGGTCCATTCAAGCATCCAAATCTAGTTTCTCTGCAGCTGACTGCTTGGAGATTGAACGCTTAATTCTATCCAAGCGTGGTTTCTCTGAATCAGTCATAGATACTCTGATCCAGGCTAGAAAGCCTGTCACCAGGAAAATTTACCATAAGATATGGTGGAAATATCTTTCTTGGTGTGAATCCAAGGGTTACTCGTGGAGTAAGATTAGGATTCCAAGGATATTGTCTTTTATCCAAGAAGGATTGGAGAAAGGTTTGTCAGCTAGTTCCTTAAAGGGACAGATATCCGCTCTGTCTATCCTTTTACACAAGCGTCTGGCAGAAGTACCAGACGTTCAAGCGTTTGTACAGGCTTTAGTCAGAATCAAGCCTGTCTATAGACCTGTGGCTCCTCCATGGAGTCTAAATTTAGTTCTTTCAGTTCTTCAAGGGGTTCCGTTTGAACCTTTACATTCCATAGATATTAAGTTATTATCTTGGAAAGTTTTATTTTTGGTAGCTATATCTTCTGCTCGAAGAGTTTCAGAATTGTCTGCTTTGCAGTGTAATTCACCCTATCTGGTGTTCCATGCAGATACGGTAGTTTTGCGTACCAAACCTGGTTTTCTTCCTAAGGTGGTTTCTAATAAGAATATTAACCAGGAAATTACTGTTCCTTCCCTGTGTCCTAATCCAGCTTCTAAGAAGGAACGGCTTTTACACAATCTTGATGTGGTCCGGGCTTTGAAATTCTATTTACAAGCAACTAAAGATTTCAGACAAACATCATCCTTGTTTGTCGTTTATTCTGGTAAGAGGAGAGGTCAGAAAGCGACTGCTACCTCTCTTTCCTTCTGGCTGAAAAGCATCATCCGATTGGCTTATGAGACTGCTGGGCAGCAGCCTCCTGAACGAATTACGGCTCATTCCACCAGAGCAGTGGCTTCCACATGGGCTTTCAAGAATGAGGCTTCTGTTGAACAGATTTGTAAGGCAGCGACTTGGTCTTCACTGCATACTTTTGCCATATTTTACAAATTCGATACTTTTGCTTCTTCGAAGGCTATTTTTGGGAGAAAGGTTTTGCAAGCAGTGGTGCCTTCCGTTTAGGTTACCTGTCTTGTTCCCTCCCTTCATCCGGGTCCTAAAGCTTTGGTATTGGTATCCCACAAGTAAGGATGAATCCGTGGACTGGATACACCTTGCAAGAGAAAACAGAATTTATGCTTACCTGATAAATTACTTTCTCTTGCGGTGTATCCAGTCCACAGCCCGCGCTGGCAATTAAGTCAGGTTAAAATTTCTTGTTTAAACTACAGTCACCACTGCACCCTATGGTTTCTCCTTTTTCTCCTAACCGTCGGTCGAATGACTGGGGGGCGGAGCTAGAGGGGGAGCTATATGGACAGCTTTGCTGTGTGCTCTCTTTGCCACTTCCTGTAGGGAATGAGAATATCCCACAAGTAAGGATGAATCCGTGGACTGGTTACACCGCAAGAGAAAGTAATTTATCAGGTAAGCATAAATTCTGTTTTTTGTTCTGTATTACTAACCAAAATCCTAGATATGTATTTATTAGATCTAATTTGGGCAACTAAAGGTTCTGTGCATAAAGCAAAAAGCAGTGGGGACAGAGGACACCCTTGCCTGGTTCAGTTTTTAAAGGGGCAGTCAACACCAGAATTTTTGTTGTTTAAAAAGATAGGTAATCCCTTTATTACACATTCCCCAGTTTTGCATAACCAACACAGTTATAATAATACACAATTTACCTTTTATCTATGCCTCTGCAAACTGACAGACTTGCATTTTAGCCAATCAGTGCTGACTCGGTAACTTCACGTGCGTGAGCTCAATGTTATCTATATGACACATATGAACTAACACCCTCTAGTGGTAAAAAACTGTCAAAATGATTTCAGATTAGAGGCAGCCTTCAAGGTCTAAGAAATTAGCCTACCTAGGTTTAGCTTTCATTTAAGAATACCAAGACAACAAAGCAAAATTGGTGATAAAAGTAAATTGGAAAGTTGTTTAAAATGACATGCCCTATTTGAATCACGAAAGTTTATTTTGGACTTGACTGTACCTTTAATTAAAATGTCTTTCGATCTATATCCTACGATTTTTAATTTGTGTTTTTTTTTTTTTTTTTTTTTTTAAGTGGATTGGTTGCATCATATGGGTGGCCATAGTTGTCCTTGGCAAGGTTCTGTATCATGGTTTTTCAACCTGTGATTTTTCCAAAATCATGATGGCTGCTGCAAACTATTAATCTTCCATTCGTTGTTCGATTTTAATTCGCATTTATTACGCTATTATTAAATTATGTAACAATGTATTAGGCACATTACTTACAGATATGACCTCCAAAAAAAATATACAGCAGTCAAAGACACACGGTGTGGCAGCCATCGTAAAATAAAAACATTTATGAAAATAAATGGAACTGTGGAAGGTCTATGGTGATATTCAGTATACATAATCTAAAAAGCCATATATTACACTGCAATGTAAACATTTGGGGAAAAAAATACAAAAATCTTCTAAAAACTCTGTTTTAAAATTCTGTTATATAGCAAAGTCCATACTCAACAGTGATGTTAAGAGATTTTTATTTGTCAAGGAGAAACAGTATTTCCACTTTACGTATTAATTGTCCATCCACAGTTTGTATAGATACTAGTTAAAACAAAACGTTTATTATGAGAGTTCAAATAAAATAACAGACCTGGACGTCAAGGGTACAGGCATACTTCCGACCCCTTCCGCTATTGCCATGTACTCACCACCTACAACTTGATTTTGCCCAGGTGCTCCTTTTTAAATAGTCAGCATATCTATCCAAAGGGAAAAAGGCACTCACAGGACTTCTTAAAAAAAAAAAAAAGTACGACAATTATTAATCCAATATAAAAGTACAGGTCATCGTTTCAGCTCCTGATGGAGCTTTTTTCAAGACCAACTTCCATCAAACAAAAGTGAGCATTTTCTTCTGTTATGTGTGATCAGTCCACGGGTCATCATTACTTCTGGGATATAACTCCTCCCCAACAGGAAATGCAAGAGGATTCACCCAGCAGAGCTGCATATAGCTCCTCCCCTCTACGTCAGTCCCAGTCATTCTCTTGCACCCAACGACTAGATAGGATGTGTGAGAGGACTATGGTGATTATACTTAGTTTTTATGACTTCAATCAAAAGTTTGTTATTTTAAAATAGCACCGGAGCGTGTTATTACTTCTCTGGCAGAGTTTGAGGAAGAATCTGTCAGAGTTTTTTACTATGATTTTAACCGGAGTAGTTAAGATCATATTGCTGTTCTCGGCCATCTGAGGGAGGTAAAGGCTTCAGATCAGGGGACAGCGGGCAGAGGAATCTGCATTGAGGTATGTAGCAGTTTTTATTTTCTGAATGGAATTGATGAGAAAATCCTGCCATACCGTTAAAATGACATGTATGTATACACTTCAGTATTCTGGGGATGGTATTTCACCGGAACTACTCTGTTAAAGGTCACTAATCCTTTTTAATAACTATTTATCATGTTAAACGTTTTTGCTGGAATGTAGAATCGTTTACATTGCTGAGGTACTGTGTGAATAATTATTTGGGCATTATTTTCCACTTGGCAGTTTTTTTTTTTTTTTTGCTTTATTTGTGACAGTTTCGTTTCTCTTCACTGCTGTGTGGGAGAGGGAGGGGCCGTTTTGGCGCTCTTTGCTACGCATCAAAAAATACCAGTCAGTTACTTTTATTTTTCCTGCATGATCCGGTTCATCTCTGATAGATCTCAGGGGTCTTCAAACTTCTTTGAAGGGAGGTAAATTCTCTCAGCAGAGCTGTGAGAATCCTTAGTGACTGTGAATAAAAACGTTGCTTTGTATTTTTTATGTCAAATTTAATTATTGTTATTTTACTAATGGGAACAAACCTTTGCTAAAAGTTTTGTTGTTTTAAAGTTTGATGCTATAACTGTTTTTCAGTTCACTATTTCAACTGTCATTTAATCGTTAGTACCTCTTTGAGGCACAGTACGTTTTTTGCTAAAAAAGATTATAACCAAGTTGTAAGTTTTTTGCTAGTGTGTTAAACATGTCTGACTCAGAGGAAGATATCTGTGTCATTTGTTCCAATGCCAAGGTGGAGCCCAATAGAAATTTATGTACTAACTGTATTGATGCTACTTTAAATAAAAGTCAATCTGTACAATGTGAACAAATTTCACCAAACAGCGAGGGGAGAGTTATGCCGACTAACTCGCCTCACGCGGCAGTACCTGCATCTCCCGCCCGGGAGGTGCGTGATATTTTGGCGCCTAGTACATCTGGGCGGCCATTACAGATAACATTACAAGATATGGCTACTGTTATGACTGAAGTTTTGTCTAAATTACCAGAACTAAGAGGCAAGCGTGATCACTCTGGGGTGAGAACAGAGTGCGCTGACAATGCTAGGGCCATGTCTGATACTGCGTCACAGCTCGCAGAGCATGAGGACGGAGAGCTTCATTCTGTGGGTGACGGTTCTGATCCAAACAGATTGGACTCAGATATTTCAAATTTTAAATTTAAATTGGAGAACCTCCGTGTATTACTAGGGGAGGTCTTAGCAGCTCTCAACGATTGTAACACCGTTGCAATACCAGAGAAACTGTGTAGGTTGGATAAATACTTTGCGGTACCGGCGAGTACTGACGTTTTTCCTATACCTAAGAGACTAACTGAAATTGTTACTAAGGAGTGGGATAGACCCGGTGTGCCGTTCTCACCCCCTCCAATATTTAGAAAGATGTTTCCAATAGACGCCACCACTCGGGACTTATGGCAAACGGTCCCCAAGGTGGAGGGAGCAGTTTCTACTTTAGCTAAGCGTACCACTATCCCGGTGGAGGATAGCTGTGCTTTCTCAGATCCAATGGATAAAAAATTAGAGGGTTACCTTAAGAAAATGTTTGTTCAACAAGGTTTTATATTACAACCCCTTGCATGTATCGCGCCGATTACGGCTGCGGCAGCATTTTGGATTGAGTCGCTTGAAGAGAACCTTAGTTCATCTACGCTAGACGACATTACGGACAGGCTTAGAGTCCTTAAACTAGCTAATTCCTTCATTTCGGAGGCCGTAGTACATTTAACCAAACTTACGGCTAAGAACTCAGGATTCGCCATACAGGCACGTAGGGCGCTGTGGCTAAAATCCTGGTCAGCTGATGTTACTTCTAAGTCCAAATTACTTAATATACCTTTCAAGGGGCAGTCTTTATTTGGGCCCGGTTTGAAAGAGATTATCGCTGACATTACAGGAGGTAAGGGCCACGCCCTACCTCAAGACAAAGCCAAAGCTAAGGCTAGACAGTCTAATTTTCGTCCCTTTCGGAACTTTAAAACAGGAACAGCATCAACCTCCACTGCACCAAAACAGGAAGGAGCTGTTGCTCGTTACAGGCAAGGCTGGAAGCCTAACCAGTCCTGGAACAAGAGCAAGCAGGCCAGGAAACCTGCTGCTGCCCCAAAGACAGCATGAACCGAGAGCCCCCGATCCGGGACCGGATCTAGTGGGGGGCAGACTCTCTCTCTTCGCCCAGGCCTGGGCAAGAGATGTTCAGGATCCCTGGGCTCTAGAGATCATATCACAGGGATACCTTCTAGACTTCAAATTATCTCCCCCAAGAGGGAGATTTCATCTGTCAAGGTTGTCAACAAACCAGATAAAGAAAGAAGCGTTTCTACGCTGCGTACAAGATCTGTTATTAATGGGAGTGATCCATCCGGTTCCGCGGTCGGAACAAGGACAAGGGTTCTACTCAAACCTGTTTGTGGTTCCCAAAAAAGAGGGAACTTTCAGGCCAATCTTAGATTTAAAGACTCTAAACAAATTCCTAAGAGTTCCATCGTTCAAAATGGAAACTATTCGGACAATCTTACCCATGATCCAAGAGGGTCAGTACATGACCACAGTGGATTTAAAGGATGCTTACCTTCACATACCGATCCACAAAGATCATCACCGGTATCTAAGGTTTGCCTTCTTAGACAGGCACTACCAGTTTGTAGCTCTTCCATTCGGATTGGCTACGGCTCCAAGAATCTTCACAAAGGTTCTGGGTGCCCTTCTAGCGGTACTAAGACCGCGAGGGATTTCGGTAGCTCCGTACCTAGACGACATTCTAATTCAAGCTTCAAGCTTTCAAACTGCCAAGTCTCATACAGAGTTAGTTCTGGCATTTCTAAGGTCGCATGGATGGAAAGTGAACGAAAAGAAGAGTTCTCTCTTTCCTCTCACAAGAGTTCCATTCTTGGGGACTCTTATAGATTCTGTAGAAATGAAGATTTACCTGACAGAAGACAGGTTAACAAAGCTTCAAAATGCATGCCGCGTCCTTCATTCCATTCAACACCCGTCAGTAGCTCAATGCATGGAGGTGATCGGCTTAATGGTAGCGGCAATGGACATAGTACCTTTTGCACGCCTACACCTCAGACCGCTGCAATTATGCATGCTAAGTCAGTGGAATGGGGATTACTCAGATTTGTCCCCTACTCTGAATCTGAATCAAGAGACCAGAAATTCTCTTCTATGGTGGCTTTATCGGCCACACCTGTCCAGGGGGATGCCATTCAGCAGGCCAGACTGGACAATTGTAACAACAGACGCCAGCCTACTAGGTTGGGGCGCTGTCTGGAATTCTCTGAAGGCTCAGGGACTATGGAATCAGGAGGAGAGTCTCCTTCCAATAAACATTCTGGAATTGAGAGCAGTTCTCAATGCCCTTCTGGCTTGGCCCCAGTTAACAACTCGGGGGTTCATCAGGTTTCAGTCGGACAACATCACGACTGTAGCTTACATCAACCATCAGGGAGGGACAAGAAGCTCCCTAGCAATGATGGAAGTATCAAAGATAATTCGCTGGGCAGAGTCTCACTCTTGCCACCTGTCAGCAATCCACATCCCGGGAGTGGAGAACTGGGAGGCGGATTTCTTGAGTCGCCAGACTTTTCATCCGGGGGAGTGGGAACTTCATCCGGAGGTCTTTGCCCAAATACTTCGACATTGGGGCAAACCAGAGATAGATCTCATGGCGTCTCGCCAGAACGCCAAACTTCCTCGCTACGGATCCAGATCCAGGGATCCGGGAGCAGTTCTGATAGATGCTTTGACAGCACCTTGGAACTTCGGGATGGCTTATGTGTTTCCACCCTTCCCGCTGCTTCCTCGATTGATTGCCAAAATCAAACAGGAGAGAGCATCAGTAATTCTAATAGCACCTGCATGGCCACGCAGGACTTGGTATGCAGATCTAGTGGACATGTCATCCTGTCCGCCTTGGTCTCTACCTCTAAGACAGGACCTTCTGATACAGGGTCCATTCAAACATCAAAATCTAACTTCTCTGAAGCTGACTGCTTGGAAATTGAACGCTTGATTTTATCAAAACGTGGTTTTTCTGAGTCGGTTATTGATACCCTAATTCAGGCTAGGAAGCCTGTTACCAGAAAGATTTACCATAAAATATGGCGGAAATACCTATACTGGTGCGAATCCAAAGGTTACTCCTGGAGTAAGGTTAGGATCGCTAGGATACTGTCTTTTCTACAAGAAGGTTTAGAAAAGGGTTTATCAGCTAGTTCATTAAAGGGACAGATTTCAGCTCTGTCCATCTTGTTACACAGACGTCTGTCAGAAAATCCAGACGTCCAGTCCTTTTGTCAGGCTTTAGCTAGGATCAAGCCTGTGTTTAAAGCTGTTGCTCCACCATGGAGTTTAAACTTAGTTCTTAACGTTTTACAGGGTGTTCCGTTTGAACCCCTTCATTCCATTGATATAAAAATGTTATCTTGGAAAGTTCTGTTTTTAATGGCTATTTCCTCGGCTCGAAGAGTCTCTGAGTTATCAGCCTTACATTGTGATTCCCCTTATCTGATTTTTCACTCAGACAAGGTAGTTCTGCGTACTAAACCTGGGTTCTTACCTAAGGTAGTCACTAACAGGAACATCAATCAAGAGATTGTTGTCCCATCCTTGTGTCCAAATCCTTCTTCAAAGAAGGAACGTCTTTTACACAATCTGGATGTAGTTCGTGCCCTCAAGTTCTACTTGCAGGCAACTAAAGATTTTCGCCAAACTTCTTCCTTGTTTGTCGTTTACTCTGGACAGAGGAGAGGTCAAAAAGCTTCTGCTACCTCTCTCTCTTTTTGGCTTCGTAGCATAATACGTTTAGCCTATGAGACTGCTGGACAGCAGCCTCCTGAAAGAATTACAGCTCACTCCACTAGAGCTGTGGCTTCCACTTGGGCCTTTAAGAATGAGGCCTCTGTTGAACAGATTTGCAAGGCTGCAACTTGGTCTTCACTTCATACTTTTTCCAAATTTTACAAATTTGACACTTTTGCTTCTTCGGAGGCTATTTTTGGGAGAAAGGTTCTTCAGGCAGTGGTTCCTTCTGTATAATGAGCCTGCCTTTCCCTCCCGTCATCCGTGTACTTTTGCTTTGGTATTGGTATCCCAGAAGTAATGATGACCCGTGGACTGATCACACATAACAGAAGAAAACATAATTTATGCTTACCTGATAAATTCCTTTCTTCTGTTGTGTGATCAGTCCACGGCCCGCCCTGTTTTTAAGGCAGGTAAATATCTTTTAAATTATACTCCAGTCACCACTTCACCCTTGGTTACTCCTTCCTCGTTGATTCTTGGTCGAATGACTGGGACTGACGTAGAGGGGAGGAGCTATATGCAGCTCTGCTGGGTGAATCCTCTTGCATTTCCTGTTGGGGAGGAGTTATATCCCAGAAGTAATGATGACCCGTGGACTGATCACACAACAGAAGAAAGGAATTTATCAGGTAAGCATAAATTATGTTTTTTAAACATTTTTTTGATGGATGTTGGTCTTGACAAAAGCTCCAGCAGGAGCCAAAATGTTGACCTGTAGTTCCTTCCTAATATGAGGAGAGTGCACTGCATCATTTCTTACTGTTGGGAACACTGAACCTGGCCACCAGGAGGAGGCAAAGACACCTCAGCGAAAGGCTTAAATACTCCCCCTACTTCCCTCATATCCCAGTCATTCTTTGCCTTTTATCACAGGAGGATGGCAGAGAAGTGTCAGAAGATACGGATACCTTCACGTTCCTATACACAAAGAAAACTTCAAGTTCCTAAGGTTTGCGTTCCTGGACCAAAACTTCCAGTTTATTGCACTGCCGTTTGGTCTAGCTACTGCACCAAGAGTTTTTACAAAGGCTCTGGGGGCTCTGCTGGCAGTGGCCAGAACCAGAGGTATAGCAGTAGCACCATACTTGGGCAACATTATGGTTCAAGCAACATCCTGTCGTCTGGCAGAGGAACATTCGAAGGATCTTCTACTTCTTCAATCTCATGGATGGAAGATAAACTTAGAAAAGAGTTCTCTTGCTCCCAGTACCAGGGTAGAGTTCCTGGGTACTATAATAGATTCCATATCCATGAGGATATTCCTTACAGACCAGAGACGCCACAAGCTAACTTCGCTTGTCTTGCCCTCCAGACCTCCTTACAGCCCTCTGTGGCTCAGTGTATGGAGGTGATTGGTCTCATGGTGTCTTGCATGGACATCATTCCTTTTGCCAGGTTCCATCTCAGACCACTTCAGATGTGCATGCTGAGACAGTGGAACAGCGATCATTCGGATCTGTCTCAACATATTTCTCTGGACAACCGGTTGAGAGAATCATTCTCTTGGTGGCTCTGTCTAGATCACCTGTCCCAAGGGACATCCTTCTTGAGAACATCCTGGGAGATTGTAACTACGGGCGCAAGTCTGTCAGGCTGACTGCGTGGAGATTAAACGCTTAGGGCTCCATGTACGAAGCAGCGAAAGCTGCTCCGGAGCCTTTGCAGGGCAGGTTCGCATATGCGAGCCTGCTTCCCGCAATGTAAGAAGCAGCGGTCATCAGACCGCTGCTTCCTACACCCTACGCCACCTCTTAGGTGGCGAAGCAAAATCACCGAGAGCTCGCTCGCTCTCGGTGATTGACAGCCTCTTCAGTCGCGTGATTGGTCGCGCGACTGAAGGGGCGGGCATTACACACTCCGCTGAGTGTGTAATGATACATACGGGCAAGCGGATCAATAGATCCGCTGCCCGTGTGTAGCGGAGGCGGGCGGACAGCTTCGCGAGTTAAGAAGCTGTCCGCCCGCCTCTTAGTACATGGAGCCCTTAGTCTTAGCCAAGAGAGGTTTCTCTGAGAGGGTTATTGACACTAATTCAGGCTTGTAAGCCTGTTACTCGTCGCATCTATCATAAGGTGTCGCGAGCTTACTTATTCTGGTGTGAAGAACATGGTTTTGCCTGGCATAATGTCAAGGCTGCCAGGATTCTTTCTTTTCTCCAGGAGGGTCTGGAGAAGGGCCTTTCTGCCAGTTCCCTGAGGGGACAGATTTCGTCCCTTTCTGTTTTGCTGCACAAGAGACTTGCAGAGCTCCCTAGTGATTAAATTAGTTATTTGCATTGTGGGGATGGCAGTTTAGGGGTTAATTAGGTAGATTGCATTGTAGGGGGTTGGTGGTTTAGGGGTTAATAGGTTAATTAGGTAGATTGCGTTGTAGGGGTTGGCGGATTAGGGGTTAATAGTGTTAATAGGTAGATTGCGTTGTGGGGGTTGGCGGATTAGGGGTTAATACATTTATTTGATAGTTTGCGATGTGTGGGAATGGCAGATTAGGGGTTAATACATTTATTAGATATATTGCGTTGTGGGGGGATGGCGGTTTAGAGGTTAATCACTTTTATTAGTAGTTGCGATGTGGGGGGATGGCGATATAGGGGTTTTGAGGTGTTGGGTTTATTTTTGGGAGGCGGGTTAGACTTTTACGGGCGATGTAACATTTTTTTGTTTTTTACTTATGCGCCTGCAGATCTTAAACTGCCGTAAGTCACTGGCGACTCCAGAAAGGTCTATTTCCACACATTTCTGAACATCATCAGTTTATCCGACTTACGGCAGTATATGAACTGCCGGCGCGGTTTATGTGATTCATCCGATGTGGGGGGATGGCGATATAGGGGTTTTGAGGTGTTGGGTTTATTTTTGGGAGGCGGGTTAGACTTTTACGGGCGATGTAACATTTTTTAGTTTTTTACTTATGCGCCTGCAGATCTTAAACTGCCGTAAGTCACTGGCGACTCCAGAAAGGTCTATTTCCACACATTTCTGAACATCATCAGTTTATCCGACTTACGGCAGTATATGAACTGCCGGCGCGGTTTATGTGATTCATCCGATGTGCGAGGTGAACTTACGTGCGACGCGGGTTTCAGCAGTTGCGCTGAAACCTGCGCTGCATATATAATCTCGCCCAAGGTGTTTACTGTCCCTTTAACAAATCTGTACTACCATCAATAGGAATGGAGGAATTAGTCTGTTACATCTGTTATCTACTTTTTCTGCTGATAAGTATCCTGAAGTATTTATAAATATAAAACTGAAGGTTTCTACTTGTTTTGGCAGACAGTAATGACTGGGGTTTATTTGTAAAATAAATGCTTATCATATTTTAGTACTGTAGGTTGCTTTGGAGTGTTTTTTTTAAAGGTTAACTACTTCATGTGTTCTGATTATTCCTTTAAAGGGACATTAAACACTTCACTGAATAAATTCTAGACAGAATGATGCATTCAAAGAAAAGATTAGTCTGAGAATAACACGCAGATGTATTTTTTAAAGTTTTAAGGGACAGTCAAGTCCAAAAAAAACTTTCATGATTTAAAAAGGGAATGTAATTTTCAACAACTTTCCAATTTACTTTTATCACCAATTTTGCTTTGTTCTGTTGGTATTCCTAGTTGAAAGCTAAACCTAGGAGGTTCATATGCAAAGTTCTTAGACCTTGAAGACTGCCTATAATCTGAATGCATTTTGACCACTAGAGGGCATTAGTTCATGTGTTTCATATAGATAACATTGAACTCATGCACGTGAAGTTACCCTGGAGATAGCACTGATTGGCTAAAATGCAAGTCTGTCAAAAGAACTGAAATAAGGGGGCAGTTTGCAGAGGCTTAGATACAAGTTAATCACAGCGGTAAAAAGTGTATTTCTATAACATTGTTGGTTATGCAAAACTGGGGAATGTGTAATAAAGGGATTATCTTTATTTTTAAACAACAAAAATTCTTGTGTTGACTGTCCCTTTAATTTATTGTTTAAATGTTGACAAAATAAGTATAAACTTTTAGTGTCTTTAAGGCAGTGGGTGCTGCCATGTTGTAACTTAAGTTTCTCTCTCTGCTGTGGCCAATTAGGGTGCGTTATAAATAGGTCACTAGAGTATGTAGCCAATGGCTGTGTGGAATATAACAGTGTTCTGCACTTCCATTTCTAACAGCTCACAAATTACAAAATGGCTCACAAATTACAAAATGGAATTACAGGAAAAGGGGACAAAATAATAAATAATGAAAGAATATTGCAGCGTTTTAATATATAAATATACAGGTATATATATATATATGGCAAAATTTACCATCCCTGGAGGCGGATAGGTTTGCAAGTAGTTAACCAGTCTGCCTGCAGTCGTCACTGGCGATGTTGCATCACACAGTTAACATTGCACTAGAGGATTCCTGTTCAATGCCGCCCCCTGCTCCTGTGCAACCAATTGCACAAGAGCAAGGCATGTCAATCACCCTAAACAAGAGAGTCTCTGCATGATTGATCTTGCCACCTCTGAGGTGGCAGAGAGGAAAAGGAAGCAGCTTGTGCTTCTTAAATATGTGGCGCGCAAAAAGCCTCCTTCTGGCCAAGTTAACGCTTGAGTGTGAGCGCAAAGTACCACTCCAGTTGTAATCTAGTCCAGTATGGAGTAGATTACAATGTATATTTCAATTTTGTTCAATAACTTATTTTACTTCTGGGTAAAAGAAATCATCCACTGCTTAAAGGGACCGAAAATATTTTTCTTTCATGATTCAGATCTTGCAAAACGTCTGCTGTATAGTTCTCCAAACCCATGCACGCTACCTAAATATCTATTCTCTTTAACAAGAAATACCATGAGAACAAGTTCAATTTGATAGCAGACATAAATTGAAAAGTTTCTTAAAATTGCACGCTCTGTTTCATGTCCCTTTGAACATTATCTTTGAATACCCCCACTGCAATAAGCAATGATGGCTTTCTATAACTATAAACCACATTTTTTTTAACAAGCCAGATAAGTGGAGGCCTCCGTTCTTATACTTATGCCACCTTTACATAACCAAACATTAAAAAAAAGTTATTTATTAAAATAAATTTCCCATCCTCTAAGTAAATGCCAAAGGGAACTACTGCATGAGATCCAAATCACAAGTGCATCAATTAAGAAATAATAAACAGAGATGTCTCTGGAATGAGGATTCATTAAAAAAATTGGCCAGGGAAATCCCTTAGAGATGTGAGATTTTTAGGATAGGGGAGACCTTTAGACGGAGAGGAGGAGTCACATAGAGGGAGGGTGATTACAGTGGGATGGGGTGGTAATGTCCTGGGTTTTTGTTGCAGTGAACTCAGAGCTTATAGGGACATAAAACACCATTTACTTTTTGTTAAAATTGTGCTTGTGTTTCCTAGAGCAGCCAAAAAGCAAACTTCAAAATACTGCAAATAAAGAACCTGATTTAAGCCATTTGCAAGCACAGTATTTACACAAAAGCAAGAGGTGTTCTTTTAATACAGTGTGAGTATTAGCAGTTAAATGTTTAGGGGGTATAGCAGCAGTGAATTAAAAAAAGACATCTTTTATTCACATTAAGGAATAACAATAATAACAATTAAGGAATTTTGAAACATTCAAATACATTAAACAAACAATTAAAGGGACATGATACCAAAATGTTGAAGCACTTGAAAGTGATGTAACATAGCTGTAAAAAGAAGACTATAAAATATCACCTGAACATCTCTATGTAAAAAAGGAACATATTAACCTCAAAATTTCCTTAGTATTCACACCCACTGTAAATAGACTTTAAACAGCCTATTAGAATGCTAGTCCTAGGACTTACAAGTTATTTTCCTATTCAGGTTAAAGGGACACTGAACCCAAATTTTTTCTTTCGTGATTCAGATAGAGGATGCATTTTTAAACAACTTTCTAATTTACTCCTATTATCAATTTTTCTTTGTTCTCTTGCTTTCTTTCTTTGAAAAAGAAGGCATCTAAGCTTTTTTCTGGTTCAGAACCATGGAAAGCACTTGTTTATTGGTAGGTGAATTTATCCACCAATCAGTGAGAACAACACAGTGTGTTCACCAAAAATGGGCCAGTATCTAAACTTAAATTCTTGCATTTCAAATAAAGATACCAAGAGAATGAAAAGAATTTGATAATAGGAGTAAATTAGAAAGTTGCTTAAAATTGCATGCTCTATCTGAATCATGATAGAAAAAAAATGGGTTCAGTGTCCCTTTAAAGAAGTTTACTATGAAATCTCACCAGATTTCAGCGAAATCTCATGAAATCACATCAAAGCAATGCATGACCTCAGCATTCCTGATGCTGATTGGCTATTCTTTTTTAAATTTTTTATCCAACTTGCAGTTAGACAGCAGCAGAAATATAACTGTTAACAGAGCACTTACTCTAGTGAGCTGAAGAACTTTTGAGGTAAAATATCTTCCTTTTTTACATAGGGATGTTTAAGTGATATTTTCATGTAATCTTTTTACAATTATGCTGCATCACTTTCAAATGATTTAGCATATGAGTATTATGTTTCTTTAACCCTTTGAGTGCTAATGACGGTTCTGAGCCGTCACAGAGTTTCCCACTCTGGTGCTAATGACGGCTCACTAGCACTCTCCCACCTTGAGGGAGATCTGGGGGCTCCCACCCGCTCCTACCCCGGCGATCGTGCCTGTAGAGTGACAGGCATCACCGGGCTTCCGTTTTGCGTGGTGACGTCACGCTCAATAACGTGATGACGTCACCGCGCAACTTTATTTATACTTAACAATGTTATGTATAGGAGCAGGGGGCATGCTGCTTAGAAGCCTGTATCTCAGGCATCTAAGCAGCTACAGACCCCCAAGACCCACCATTGGAAAGGTAACCTTTCCAACAGTGTAAGTCTTGGGGTCTGAAAAAAATAAAAAAAAAGTTAAAAAATAAATTGTTCAAAAAATAAAAAAAACATTAAAAAAATCTTAGCACCCAGGTGGGAAAGTGCTTAGCACTCAAAATGGTTAAAGGGACATAATACTCATATGCTAAATCACTTGAAACTGATGCAGTATAACTGTTAAAAGCTGACAGGAAAATATCACCTGATCATCTGTATGTAAAAAAGGAAGATATTTTACCTCACAATTTCCTTAGCTCAGCAGAGTAAGTTCTGTGTAAAAAGTTATACTCAGTTACTGCCCAGCTGCAGGTAAAAAAAAATAAGTAATGAAGGAATAAACAGCAGCCAATTAGCATCAGCAGTGCTGAGGTCATGAACTCTTTTACTGTGATCTCATGAGATTTCACTTAACTCTCATGAGATTTCATTGTAAACTTCTTTACACTGAATAGGGAAATAACATGAGAGTGCACGAGGCTCATCCCTTCGGCTGTCCCGGGACAGGCATACTGATATGCTGCTTAGAAGTCCTTTACAATGGGATGTGGCTACTGAGGAATTTTTGAGGTAAAATATCTTTCTTTTTTACATAGTGATGTTCAGGTGATATTTTCTAGTCAGCTTTTTACAGCTATGCTGCATCACTTTCAAGTGTTTAAACATTTGGGTATTATGGCCCTTTAAGCCATTTTTAAACGTATTAACTGACTGAATACGATCAGGTTTATTGACACCCCCTGCTAGCTGCCGATTGGCCGCAAATCTGTAGTGGGCGGCATTGCACAAGCAGTTCACCAGAACTGCTTGTGCAATGTTAATTGCCAACAGCGTATGCTTTTGGCATTTAGGGATGTTGGGCTGTAGAGAATCATGTCCGCCCACCATTTGATAATTCGACCCCTCTATCTGAATCATGAAAGAAAAAAATGTGTTTCATATCTCGTTAAGCAAAGTAATAAAGCAAAATAGCAGGACATGTAAAGACACCTTACATAATATTGCACCATTCCATGTATATTCATTGTTTTTAGTGTTGATGATTAAGATGAATATTCCAACCTACTCCATGAAGAAATTCTGCCACAGTCTTGTGGCCTTAACGTCAAGCAACACACAAGTTATGCAGACATTCTTGTAGCTGTACATAGTGGTGACGAACTCTCCTTTGAGGTGAGTTGCCAACAGCATCCTGTTGGACAGTAGAGCTTACTGTCGTTTACGCTGAAACCATTCAATGACACGCCAAATTGACTGGTGATAGGGACGACCCTGGTTAAATAATTTATTGTTCCACCCTTCACAGATGTTGTTGGTATGAGAGCTGCTGTTCATGGTGGCATCATGAACATTCCATAGGTGAGGGGCAAACATAGGTGGGACATGACGCACTCGCAAAGGTATCAAGGCATAATTAGATATGACAACTGGCTGCTGAATTAGTCTAAATGTGCCACTAACATAAGTATGATCAACCTGCATGAGCAAATCCTTCAGGTGGATCTTGTGGAATGACAGTTTTTAGGTATCTCATACCTTCAACAACGTCTTCAAGGGGTAATAAAGCTAAGGCATCAATCATACCACAAAACTATCAAAACCCAGTATTATTATCATAAATGTTATTAATATATCAACTTTATTCATTTTTAATAATATTGTCAGTAAATACGTTTCAATAAATAAAAATATAATTTTTTTATGTGACTTTTTTTCAAGTGACTCCCACTTACACAGTTCTCCACATAGTCCCCTACTACTTCTAAGGGCTCAATTTATCAAGCTATAGTGTACAGGGGTGTACATATCCCCCCCCCCGTCTGCCCCAGCTCCCCTGTAGGGGGCAGCAATCCACTGCCGGAATTCAGCATCGCACAAGAGCACTGTTTTACACTCTTGCGCAACACCTCCCCCTGCCTGGTCACAGCCAATCACGAGCGGGCATGAGCTGTCAACCTTCCCGGTCGGATGAGATCGGGGAGATTGAAATTCTCCACCTAAGAGGTGAAGAAGAGGTTAGGGAAGCAGTGGTCATCATTGATAAATACTGACTGCAGTTTCTCTTGTGAGAACCTGCAGTCGTAGGGGGCGAATGGCTTGATAAATCGAGCCATAAGAGGCACCAACCAACAAGAGGTTCTATACTTAAAAGGACATAAAGGGGCAAAATTAAATGCTCCCATCTGTTAGAGCCTTTTATTATTGCACTTTTGTTTGCGTATAACTATTTGTTTAATCTCTGCAAAGTCAGCTCCAGAGCATCAGTGCACTTCTAGGAGCTAGCTGGTGATTTGTAGCTACAGAAATATGCCTCTTGTCATTGGCTCACCAGATATGCCAGCTCCCTGCAACACTTTGCTGCTCTGAGTTGGCTTTTACTATGTGTTTAACCCCCTTTGCAGGTTCATAGTTATTTGCAAGCAACAGCGCAATAATAAACACAGAGCATTTCTTTTTGCACTTTTATGTCCCTTTAAGGGGGCAGGCCTTTGTATACAAGGCCTTTCCCCTCATAAAAATGTAACCTCCAGCCATAATGGTTTTGACTACCTTCAGTCTTAGTGATATCCATCTTTCTCACCATAAAATAATAAACATCTATATCTATATAATTTCATACACACATAGCTATGTGCACTCACATTATGAAAACAAACAAAAAGTCTAAAATTAAAAACAGGATTTTTAAATTTTGGGCAGTCTCCTTGGTTTTGTGAACAAAGATTTTTATTAGAGCTTTTTTACTATTACACTGTTACTTGCATATATTTATGTGATAATCCCTGCAAAGGGATTAAACACATTGATAAAGTCACCTCCAGAGCAGCAGTGCCCTACTGGGAGCTAGCTGAAAACTTGTAATAAACTAGAATTATATCTTTGGTAAGAATATATTAAAAATTATAATACACTAAAATTATATCTTTAATAAGAGAATATATCAAGTGCAATTTTCACTGGAGAGGAAATTTATTTTATATATATTATAACTTTATGTTGGTGTTCTTAATATTTTATAACGTTACTATGGAGAATACACTTACGGACCCAATGTTCACTCAATGAGAAATAATGTGATACGAGGGTCTATATAAATAAAATTTAATGTTTAACAAATAAAAAGAATGACACAAATTGACATTTCAATATAAATTATAAAATTTAGACACCGGTGTCGCTATCAATAAAATATGCTATATAAGTAACTTTCCATAAAAACATTGATACAATTTGTCTGATGATAGAGGTATTTCATTAATGTTGCTAATGGCAGCCACGTTTACATGTATAAAGATACAATAAGATACTGGGAATACGTTTTCAATCTCAATCAGTACATTCTGATATACGGTGTAATCATGAGCAATATATCAGTCCATTATTTTCCTTTAGCGTGTGTATAATGGATATAGAAAAGTTCAGGGTTTGGGTAAAATGATATTTCTTGTGTGGTTTGTTTGTATTCCAAATAGTGGTTATAATGTACTCACTGTTGGTTCTTCGGCTTCAGAGCTGCTGTTAGTGTATGTTTACTCACAGTTCTTAGAAGCTACTTTGTTTCACTTGATACTTCAACCAACTGGTCTATTTACAGTCTGTTTGGCTGTGTCCGGTCTTATCCAATCCGTGTAGAGTATGATCAGTGCGCGCACTTTTTTGAAAATCTTGTCTGTTGAATTCCCGTCTCCTACCGCTTCTATCTGTATTCAGAATTGGTTCTGGGAGTGGGATAGATCTATCTCCTACCAATCCAGTCTGCACCTACATTTGTCAGTGCAATACTGGTACAGGTCCTGGGAGATATTCTTTGTCTATCTTAAAATCACGGAGCTGAGTAGTATGATCTACGCGTTTCAGCTAATAAAATAGCCTTTATCAAGATGGTTTCTTAACTCCCGCTCCTTCCTTTTATACCCGTATACTTAACCCTTTCATCATTCTTTCATTCAATTTGCATATTTTGATTTAGCCAAATTACACCTACTGTTTTGCTGTTATATACTGCTTACTTATATACAATATTAAAATATTAAACTTTAGCGTTGTGTGTTCCTTTTTTATACTTAATAAACATGCTAATAAAATATAGTTATTAATATACTATCTCATATTTTATATCATTTTGTATAGAACGACTTTGTGGTCCCTTCTTTCTTCTCTTAAATGAACATTGGATCCGTATATTTAAATATATATAGATTTAAATATACGGATCCAATGTTCATTTAAGAGAAGAAAGAAGGGACCACAAAGTCGTTCTATACAAAATGATATAAAATATGAGATAGTATATTCATAACTATATTTTATTAGCATGTTTATTAAGTATAAAAAAGGAACACACAACGCTAAAGTTTAATATTTTAATATTGTATATAAGTAAGCAGTATATAACAGCAAAACAGTAGGTGTAATTTGGCTAAATCAAAATATGCAAATTGAATGAAAGAATGATGAAAGGGTTAAGTATACGGGTATAAAAGGAAGGAGCGGGAGTTAAGAAACCATCTTCATAAAGGCTATTTTATTAGCTGAAACGCGTAGATCATACTACTCAGCTCCGTTATTTTGAGACAGACAAAGCAGATCTCCCAGGACCTGTACCAGTATTGCACTGACAAATGTAGGTGCAGACTGGATTGGTAGGAGATAGTTTGATCCCACTCCCAGAACCAATTGTGAATACAGATAGAAGCGGTAGGAGACGGGAATTCAACAGACAAGATTTTCAAAAAAGTGTGCGCACTGATCATACTCTACACGGATTGGATAAAACTGGACACAGCCAAACAGACTGTAAATAGATCAGTCGGTCGAAGCATCAAGTAAAACAAAGTAGCTTCTAAGAACTGTGAGTAAACATACACTAATACCAGCTCTGAAGCCGAAGAACCAACAGTGAGTACATGTTAAAAACATAATATAACAACTATTTGGAATACAAACAAACCATACCAGAAATATCATTTTACCCAAACCCTGAACTTTTCTATATCCATTATACACACGCTAAAGGAAAATAATGGACTGATATATTGCTCATGATTACACCTTATATCAGAATGTACTGATTGAGATTGAAAACTTATTCCCAGTATCTTATTGTATCTTTATACATGTAAACGTGGCTGCCATTAGCAACATTAAAGGGACACTGTAACCAAAATTTTCTTTTGTGATTCAGATTGAGCATGAAATTTTAAGCAACTTTCTAATTTACTCCTATTTTCAATTTTTCTTCGTTCTCTTGCTATCATTATTTGAAAAAGAAGGCATCTAAGCTTTTTTTTGGTTTTAGTACTCTGGACAGCACTTTTTTATTGGTGGATGAATTTATCCACCAATCAGCAAGGACAACCCAGGTTGTTCACCAAAAATGGGCCGGCATCTAAACTTACATTCTTGCATTTCAAATAAAGATACCAAGAGAATGAAGAAAATTTGATAATAGGAGTAAATAAGAAAGTTGCTTAAAATTTCATGCTCTATCTGAATCACGAAAGAAAAATTTTGGTTACAGTGTCCCTTTAATGAAATACCTCTATCATCAGACAAATTGTATCAATGTTTTTATGGAAAGTTACTTATATAGCATATTTTATTGATAGCGACACCGGTGTCTAAATTTTATAATTTATATTGAAATGTCAATTTGTGTCATTCTTTTTATTTGTTAAACATTAAATTTTATTTATATAGACCCTCTTATCACATTATTTCTCAATGAGTGAACATTGGGTCCGTAAGTGTATTCTCCATAGTAACGTTATAAAATATTAAGAACACCAACATAAAGTTATAATATATAGAAAAAAAAAATTCCTCTCCAGTGAAAATTGCACTTGATATATTCTCTTATTAAAGATATAATTTTAGTGTATTATAAGTTTTAATATATTCTTACCAAAGATATAATTCTAGTTTATTACAAGTTAAGTCACTTTCACAGTCAGCCTCTAGGGGCGCTCCTAACACAACGTCACTCCAATACACCCCTACATTCTAATTTGTGAGGAATTAGAAACGTTAGGAAGCCAGCACTGCCATTCCAAGTATTAGTGTACAACCACTCACACAGAGCTAGCTGAACACACCTGGTGAGCCAATGAAAGTGTGTAGCCACCAATCACCAGCTACCTCCCAGTAATGCATTGTTGCTGCTGAGCATATCTACATTGGTGTTTACAACAAAGGATATCAATGGAACAAAGTAAATTTAATAATAGTAATTAATTTACAAGTGTCTTATAATAACATGCTTTGTCTGAATTATGAAAGTTGAATTTTGAATTTCTTGTCCTTTTAATATCTATGATTATATTTGTCACCTCACTAGAATAAAATGGATACAAATTATGATTTGTATTTATTTCCATGCCTAGCAGTGTAACTGGAGTATATGCAGAAGAAGATGAAAAAGTGATTGCATCAGCATATACTATTTATTATCCTGGAAAATAAAGCCTGGTTTATCAAACTGATTAGATCCTGTGATACTGGGCACAATAATACACTTGTTTATCGTATACAGTGTCCTTCAGATCAGAACAGCTCCTACAAGTCCTTCACAGACTCGGCAATGGGAATACAACAGTTGTGCAAGATTCCTGATGCCTACGCATCTTGCCTGTCATAAATATATTTCACTTGACAACTAATAACCGCAATTAGATTAAAAATAATCCTTAAAAATCCTTAATTATGCACATAATGTGAGCATATGAGCTGCATTTGACCCACTTAGAGGTATATAACAGTGGTTGTCAAAGGCATACAGCTTTTTTTATATATTTTTTTCTTATCTTTATTTGTAATATGCCATAAAATTCAGCAGAACTTTACAGAAGGTACAAAACATAAGGCAAAATAGTCATAGGCAGACTAAGGGGTAGATTTATCATATGAAAGTGGATCATGTCCGCCCAACATCGCTAAATGTCGACAGCATAAGCTGTCGCATTTAACATTGCACAAGCATTTCTGGTGAACTGCTTGTGCAATGCCTCCTCCTGCACATTCACGGCCAATCGGCCGCTAGCAGGGGGTGTCAATCATCCAGATCGTATCTGATCCGGATTATTTCTGTCTGCCTCCTCAAAGGTGGTGGATGAGTTTAGGTGCAGCGGTCTTATGACAGCTGCTTCTTAACTTAAATTTCAGGCGGACGTGAAAATTGGGGGTAGATTGGAGCATCCGCTGTTTGATAAATCTACCCCTAGGGGCCTGATGATCAAAATTCACCAGCATGGAGATAAATCAGCAATATCTTATTGGTAATGTAGGAGTCTTTCCATCACACCCAGAGCTGTGCATAACTAGATAAACACTTAACTATTTCACCTCTAGTTCAGATAACCTGAAAATCTGATTTGCGGGTGTGCCCTGAAGACTATAATTGAGAAACACTGGGCAATACCACCCACCTGCTCCTTATTATGGGGGGGGGGGGATTCAGGACTGGAGCTGAAGTGGGTGATCATAAACAACTCCCAGAGAGGGCCCAAAACACTGCTTAGAAAGGCTTTTCAGGGTGGTAAAGGTAATCCATTTTCTTTCCTATGGCATAGAGAGTCCACAATTTCATGGAGGCAAAGAGCACCCCAGCAGAGCTGTTAAGTGTCACTTCCCTTACCCACAATCCCCAGTCATTCTTTGCCTCTATCATCCGGAGGACGTGCGAAGATGAGTGTCTGAAGAAATCAAGAATGTAATCCTTTAATGGGTACTTTTCCCTGCAAGCAAGGATTGGGGCAATGCGGTGCCCATGCCAATGCCTTTAGTAAGAGTAATGGTGGCTTTTAGCAGTGGGAGGTCGGTGAGGTAGTCCTTACTTTAACTACAACAATGTATGCTAACCCCACAATAGAAAACCAGGGTTGGTTACTCTGTTTTTCTTGTATCTTCAAGTCCCTGTCTGCAGTCGGATGAGGCTAACAAACCTGGAGTTGCTGTGACTGCTCCACAGCAGAAGACCCTGGAGGGTAAATCCTTTAATTTATATTTCATAGAAATTATTTTGGAAGGCGGACTGGGACAATCATGGACTAGGTGGGACTTGCTACCCTCAGAAGGTATTTACACTTTATGCCTGTAACAGGGATTTTGCCGCTTCCATTGCTGCACAGGCAATGGCCATTAGTGATCAGACTGTTTTGCCTGTCGGATTCACCTCCTCTGTTAATCGGGTATTACTTTAATTTCCCGCTCTGGAGGAGACCACTTTGTGGGCAAATGCTTTATCACAGTTTTGTCATCTTGTGCTGTGAGGCGCTCAGTTGTTTTAGAGCCGTTTTGGACGAGCTCTACTTACTGCACCTCTGTTGACAGTTTCTGCTGATAGCGTATGTGTATTGGCGCCATGTTCTATTAAGCTGCCACTAAAGAGACCGCCAGACGCAGCTTGTCAGCTATGCGGTAGCCGCTCAGCAGGATATTTTTATTGGAGACATATGTCCTTTTTCTGTTTCAGAGCCGTTTTCTTTGGGCTCTATACAGCATAAAAATGTTTCCTTTGCTATCCATTATGGCTCCTCGTCTGCATAATATGTGAGATCCACTTAGACGGATTTGTAATATGCGCCATTTTAGCTGCTACGGACAGTGAAAGTTGGAGCGCATTTTAGTTGACTCCTTCAGATTCTCTGGTTGAGAAATATATGTGAGCCTAATTTAATAACAATTCGGCACAGACCCTCATACCAGTTTCTTTTCACAAATAAATATTTTTATAGCTGTACTGATTTTTATGCCACAGGGAAATGAGGAATTAGTTTTTATTGGGATATTTTATATCTTGCAGTTTTATTTTTCAGGATGCATTTTCTCTTGATAATTCTCGGCTAGATTACGAGTCTTGCGTTAGCCTTAAAAAGCAGCGTTGGCCGGTCCCAGAGCTGCTTTTTAATGCCCACTGGTATTACGAGTCTTGTAGGTACAGGTGTACCGCTAATTTTTTTGGCCAGACTCGGAAATACCGCAAATCCACTTATGTCAATTGCGTATCCTATATTTTCAATGGGACTTGCATAGCGCTGGTATTACGAGTCTGCCAAAAAGTGAGCGGTACACCCTCGCCTGTCAAGACTGGTACCACATTTTAAAGTCATTAGTTAAGAGTTTTACACTACAACGCTGTAGCATAAAACTCTTAACTAAAGTGCTAAAAAGTACATTAATACTAAAATAGTAATTTCTTTATTATTTTCTGTAATTTAGTGTTTTGTTTTTTTCATACTTTAGATAATTTTATTTAATTGTAATTAATTGTATTTAATTTAGGTAATTAATTTAATTGTAGTGTAGTGTTAAGTGTAATTGTAACTTAGGTTAGGTTTTATTTTACAGGTAAATTTGTCTTTATTTTAACTAGGTAGTTATTAAATAGTTAATAACTATTTAATAACTATTGTACCTAGTTAAAATAAATACAAAGTTGCCTGTAAAATAAAAATAAACCCTAAGCTAGCTACAATGTAACTATTAGTTATATTGTAGCTATCTTTGGGTTTATTTTATAGGTAAGTATTTAGTTTTAAATAGGAATAATTTAGTTAATTGTAGTAATTTTATTTATATTTATTTAAATTATATTTAAGTTAGGGGGTGTTAGGGTTAGGGTTAGACTTAGGTTTAGGGGTTAATAACTTTATTATAGTGGCAGCGACGTTGGGGGCGGCAGATTAGGGGTTACTAAACGTAGGTAGTTTGCGGCGACATAGGGGGCGGCAGATTAGGGGTTAATAAATAAAATGTAGGTGTCGGCGATGTTGGGGGCAGCAGATTAGGGGTTCATAAGTAAAATGTAGGTTGCGGCAGTGTCCGTAGCGGCAGATTAGGGGTTAATAACATAATGCAGGTGTCTGCGATGTCAGGGGCGGCAGATTAGGGGTGTTTAGACTCGGGGTTCGTGTTAGGGTGTTAGGTGTAGACATAAAAAGTATTTCCCCATAGGAATCAATGGGGCTGCGTTAGGAGCTTTACGCTGCTTTTTTGCAGGTGTTAAGTTTTTTTTCAGCCGGCTCTCCCCCATTGATTCCTATTGGGAAATCGTGCACAAGCACGTTTTACCAGCTCACCGCTAACATAAGCTACGCTGGTATTGAGGTGAGATGTGGAGCTAAATTTGCTCTACGCTTACTTTTTTGCGGCTAACGCCGGGTTTGTTAAAAACCCGTAATACCAGCGTTGTCTGCAAGTGAGTGGTGAGCATAAACTGCTCGTTAGCACCGCACCCCTGTTAACGCAAAACTCGTAATCTACCCCTCTGTGTTTTACAAGTATTTGCCGCCATCTGGTGATAACTTATTGTTACTGCATGCCCTCTTATCCTATATTATAAAAGACAAGTGTTTGTCTGAAGCCGTCATGCGCAGTACAGACAAACACTTGGCCTTAGATTCTATTCTCGCGCACCTCCGCATAGCTGACAGCTGACAGATTGGGAGCGCGAGGTACACAGCATACAAGCAGCTGTGAGATAGGGAGCGCGAGCTACTCAACAGCTGTGAGGTCTGCTGCGTGAGAAGCGGCAACGCGCTCCCCAGACCTCACAGCTGTTTGTGGCCGACGGGAGCGTCGCGAGGGGCGTGGCCGGGCGTCGCATGGCCGGGCGGGTGTTGCCACGATGGGGCGTGGCCGGGCGGGGTCCCGCGAAGACAGAGCCAAAGAGGGAGCAGGAGGGGGGGGCAGAGAGCCAAAGAGAAGGGGGGGGCAGAGAGCCAAAGAGAAGGGGGGGGGCAGAGAGCCAAAGAGAAGGGGGGGGGGCAGAGAGCCAAAGAGAAGGGGGGGGGGGCAGAGAGCCAAAGAGAAGGGGGGGGGCAGAGAGCCAAAGAGAAGGGGGGGCAGAGAGCCAAAGAGAAGGGGGGGGCAGAGAGCCAAAGAGAAGGCGGGGGGGCAGAGAGCCAAAGAGAAGGGGGGGGCAGAGAGCCAAAGAGAAGGGGGGGGCAGAGAGCCAAAGAGAAGGGGGGGCAGAGAGCCAAAGAGAAGGGGGGGGCAGAGAGCCAAAGAGAAGGGGGGGGCAGAGAGCCAAAGAGAAGGGGGGGGCAGAGAGCCAAAGAGAAGGGGGTGGCAGAGAGCCAAAGAGAAGGGGGGGCAGAGAGCCAAAGAGAAGGGGGGGGCAGAGAGCCAAAGAGAAGGGGGGGGGGCAGAGAGCCAAAGAGAAGGGGGGGGGCAGAGAGCCAAAGAGAAGGGGGGGGAGAGAGAGCCAAAGAGAAGGGGGGGGGGAGAGAGAGCCAAAGAGAAGGGGGGGAAGAGAGCCAAAGAGAAGGGGGGGAGCCAAAGAGAAGGGGGGGAGAGCCAAAGAGGGGGGAGAGAGAGAGCCAAAGAGGAAAAAGAGCCAAAAAGGAGAGAGAGCCAAAGAGGGGGGAGAGAGAGCCAAAGAGGGGGGAGAGAGAGCCAAAGAGGGGGGGGGGAGAGAGCCAAAGGGGGGGGGAGAGAGCTAAAGGGGGTGAGAGCCAAAGAGGGGGGAGAGAGAGAGCCAAAGAGGAAAGAGAGCCAAAGAGGAGAGCAAAAGAGGGGAGAGAGACAAAGAGGGGGGAGAGAGAGCCAAAGAGGGGGGGGCAGAGCCAAAGAGGGGGGGGGGGGAGAGCCAAAGAGGGGGGGGAGAGAGCCAAAGAGGGGGGGGAGAGCGCCAAATAGGGGGGAGAGAACAAAAGAGGGGGGAGAGAGCCAAAGAGGGGAGGGGAGAGCAAAAGAGGGGGGGGGGAGAGCCAAAGTGGGGGGGAGCCAAAGGGGAGGGGGGAGCCAAAGGGGAGGGGAGAGCCAAAGAGGGGGGAGAGAGAGAGCCAAAGAGGAGAGAGAGCCAAAGAGGGGGGAGAGAGAGCCAAAGAGGGGGGAGAGAGAGCCAAAGGGGGGGGAGCCAAAGAGGGGAGAGAGAGAGCCAAAGAGGAGAGAGAGCAAAAGAGGGGAGAGAGCCAAAGAGGGGGGGACAGCCAAAGGGGGGGGGGGAGAGCCAAAGAGGGGGGAGAGAGAGCAAAAGAAAGGATGGAGAGAGCCAAAGAGGGGAGAGAGAGAGCAAAAGAGGGGGGAGAGAGAGCAAAAGAGGGGAGAGAGAGAACAAAGGAGAGGGGGGAGAGAAAGCAAAAGAGAGGGGGGAAAGAAAGCAAAAGAGAGGGGGGAAGAGAGAGCAAAAGAAAGGGGGGAGAGAGCAAGGGGTGGGACCGCTGTTCTGAAAAAAATGGCCCGTGTACACGGGCTTTAGTACTAGTTATTATATAAGATGCTTTTCCATTTCCTCTCTTTTTGTGGTTATATTTTGAGGGTCTCTAATATGATTACTATGATTACTTTTCTGCCCTATATGTCAGGGGTCATACTTATTTATCACCCCCTGCTGGTGATTATGAGTATCCACAGTTTTTTTAAATTTTAACTGTAATTTTTTTGGGGGATTGTAATTATTCTTTAGCATAATTGTGGACATTGTTAATGATGTCTGATTTGACGCACCGTGTCTACGATAGAGGGTTCCATATCCAAAGAGAATCTCTATTCCCATTAAGGACAGTTCCTCTTTCAAGGACCCTAGGGATAAGTAACTGGAGTTTTACTTAAAGGGACATGAAACCCAAACATTTTCTTTCATGATTCAGATAAAGAATACAATTTTAAACAACTTTCCAATTTACTTCTATTATTTAATTTGTTTCTTTCTCTTGTTATCCTTTGCTGAAAGGTTTATCTAGGCAAGCTCAGCAGCAGCAGAGAACATAGGTTCTAGCTGATGATTGGTAGCTGCATATATATATATATATATATATATATCGATTGTGATTGGCTCACCCATGAGTTCAGTTAGAAACCAGTAGTGCATTGCTGTTCCTTCAACAAATGATACCAAGAGAATGAAACAAATTAGATAATAAAAGTAAATTAGAAAGTTGTTTAAAATTGTATTCTCTATCTGAATCATGAAAGAAAAAATGTGGGTGTCATGTCACTTTAAAGAGCCATGATACCCAAATGTTGAAACACTTGAAAGTGACGCAGCATAGCTATAAAATGCTGACTACAAAATATCACCTGAACATCTCTATGTAAAAAAGAAAGATATTTTAGCTCAAAATTTTCTAAGTATTCACATCCCATTGTAAAGGACTTTAAGCTGCAAATCAGTATTTCTGTCCCAGGACCTGCAAGGGAGTGGGCCTCATGTTATTTCCCTATTCAGTTTAAGGAAGTTTACTATGACATCTCATGAGAGTTAAGTGAAATCTCATGAGATCACAGTAAAAGAGTTCATGACCTCAGCACTGTTGATGCTGATTGGTTCTTCTCCTCCTCCTCCTCGTTTTCTATGGCATCCAGTTGCAGGTATTGCTACGGTTGCGGGTGCAGCCTCATATTGGTGCGACTCCTTGTCCAAAATAATTTTGGAGGAGACACCTCCTCCTCCTCCGGTTGTTGTGGGTGCAGCCTCTTATTGGTGCGACTCCTTGTCCAAAATAATTTTGGAGGAGACTACCATAGAGAAGATCCAGGATAGGGTCAAGGCTATAGAACTGTCTTATTTTTTTTATCTGTGTTGCCAGCATGCAAGTCGTTTGGCTGGGAGCCAAAAGTTCTAGTTCTAGTTTCATAATTAATGACTTGGATGTTTCATCTGTAGATCAAAATTTATCTTTAAAGTCAACACTTTTCGAAGTCATAATTAATGACTTGGATGTTTCATCTGTAGATCAAAATTTATCTTTAAAGTCAACACTTTTTTTGGTCCTGGTCTGGCCGAGATCATTTCTGAGGTTACTGGTGGAAAGGGATCATTTCTACCTTAAGTTAAGAGAGCTAAACCTATGGGTCACCAGAATTATATTTTCAAGTCTTCCTCCTCTGCAATCCAGGATTTCATGGAGGCAGGGGGTGTAGCTCAGTGGTAGAACACATTTTTTGCGGTATGAGGCCCCAGGTTCAGTCTCCAGCATCTCCACTGTTTAAAACAACCCAATTCATTCCTCTGAGTCTAAGTCAGCATGAAGGGGCCGCCCCTGATCTATTGGATAAGGTGGAGGGCAGGCTATCCTTCTTCCATCAGGATCTTTGTGCTTTGATAGCTTAGAGAATTTCTCTAAGCCCTTTTCATTTGGTAGACCCAGGTTTGAATCCCCTCAGCATCTGATAGAATTTTGGGTTGTGGAAGTAGTATTTATACTCCAGGGATACAGGATAGGATTCAGGTCTGATTTCCCCAGGGGCAGATTTCTCCTATCAAGGTTATCTGTTATCCAGGTGAAGAGAGAAGCTTTCTTAATCTGCGTAAGGTATCTATCTTCTCTGGGAGTGATTATACCTTTTTCATTTGGTGGAACAGGGTCAGGGATTCTATTCTATTCTCTTGGTGGTTTCCAAGAAAGAGGGAACTTTTCAACCCAATTTTGGACCTCAAGTGTCTTAACAAGTTTTTCAAGGTTCCGTCCTGCAAAATGGAAACTATTATTTCCATTATATCCTAGGTTCAGGAGGGTCAATTTCCAATTTCTGTGGTTTTCTTTTCTAGACAAACTCTTCCAATTGTTGACCTTCCTTTTTGATGGTGGTCAGATCTCAGGGGATTGCGGTGACGCCATATCTGGATGATATCTTGGTTGAGGCGCCATCTGTTTATTTAGCAAAGTCTTATACAGTCTCGCTGTTGTCTATTCTACATTCCCACGAGTAGAAAGTAGATCTGGAGAAGAGTTCCCTGGTACCAGACACCAGTGTATATAATTAGGGAACGGTCATAGACTCTCTTACCATGATGTTTTTTCCTCTATCCGTTCATCCGTGGCTCTACGTATGGAGGTATATGTTCTCATGGTTGCTTCGATGGACATTATTCCTTTTGCTTGTTTTCATCCGAGCCCTCTGCAGTTATACATGCTGTAACAATCAATCCTGCTTAGTATGATTACAAGTATAGGTATGTAGCACAATATCAATTGAGAGTACTATTACTTGGTAAACCCATATGGATATATGTGCAGTTAATATAAGATTAATGTTTCCCTACAAAAAATACACACTAAAGTATTATCTGTATTATAGGAATCAAAATCAAATGTAATCTTGGAAATAAGCAGGCTTGTAATAATACAAAGGATATAGGAATAGGTGAAACTTTCTTATGAATAAGTAAGGAGAAATTATAATATATTGCGTAACATGAGATATTAAACACACAGCAAGTAAGTCTTATCCAATGTAGTATTGATAGATTGTTATAATGGAGAACTTATGCAAATATAGTTATAGTTGCAAACGTGGTAATGTACCTTGAAAACTGTGAGTGCGGTAAATAAAGACAAACACTTCCGGGTTCTGTAGGCTGCGGGTGCAGCAGCAGTTAGAGACACGCTGAAGCCAGCTAACAGTCAGCGTGTGACGTCACGATTCTCCGGTGCAGCAGAAATCAACATAAGGAGAATATAACAGAACATATAAGTTTAACAGATTAGAGCTTCAATAACCGGTTATCCTTTATGGCTGCCACAGACTTGGTTTGTAAAATAATATGAGCTGATAAGATGAAACAGGTAACGTAACTCCCCAAAATAAAGACAGTCTTGAATAAATGAAAGTACTTGCCAAAGTAAGATTTCCAAAAGATGTTGCAACAGGCTGGAAATAAATATGAGATCCGTAGTAGAAAGATCTTGAATGATGTAACTTGAGTTGTTGATAAGTTAAGATTCAATTTTAACCTTCCAGAGATATGAGAGGCTCAGTGTTACTCTGAGGAAAATAACAAAATACTAAGCAAGGTGTGTTCAGTGAACAGGTGTTTTATGGGAGTAAGTAAGATATGATTGGTTGAATTCTAATTAAAGAAACAGTACACCCAAAAGCCTGACATGACTCCCCCCTCAAACAAGCTGATCCTCAGCTTGAAGTCTGGGTCGATCCGGATATCTCCTATGGAATTGTGAAACAAGTCGAGGAGCATTAAGATTAGATGCGGGTTCCCAGGAGTCATCTTCCTCCGAGTACCCCTTCCACCTAATTAAATATTCCAGAATACCGGGGGCGGAGCCGGAAGCTGCCATGAGTGCAGTGTAAAACCGGAGCTCCGTGCAACTAGCCCTTAACATACTAAAATTCTGGCATTATAAATATCGCTATTTGGACTAAACAGTATGGGAACTGAACGCTAAACTCTTGGTGCACATGACGAGACAACTTTTATGAAGCAGCGGCAACTGATAAGGTGATTATCGCCAACAACTCTCTGTATCACTGGCGCCGTGCGCTAAAACGGAAGTGAAGCCCGACTACCATTGGAAAACTTCAACGCACAAAAGAAGCACAACAAACACTCATGCTCCTTTGACGAAGCAGTTTGCAGATCACCGGACTTTGCGGTCATCTACCTTTAGTGGGCAATCTAACTACCATATCCCTGCACTGCCGCACGGACGGGTAAGCTAATCAGCCACGTGGTGGCTGCGGCGCTCATACAACACAGCTTTAAGGAGCCAAAACCCGACTCAAAAATTTTCTAAACAGGGGCGATTTACAACCTCAATAGTAAAGACACAGTGACACGTATATGGAAGAGGTGTGAACCTAGCTCTATGGTTTTACGCATAAGCTAAGGGTCTCAAGGCAATATATCGTAACGAATACACCATGATTCACTAGAGACATTGCTATTAAGCACATCAGTTGAGCTTCCTAACTTTATAGGACATTTAATTTCACCCACATGGTTATCTGAAAAAAGACTGTCATAAGTGCAACACAGTACGCAACGAGAGAAAATTCCGCTGACAGTTGCACCCACATATAACAGAAAACACTGAAAGTTTGATAAAATCTGCAGACTCTATTGCACAGTAGACTTTTATATAGTTTATTGAAGCTTCTCTACAGAAACAATGGCGTCCAGGCGTTCAATTAGGCCTGACAAAGCTCCAAAATCTACTACTACTATCAAGACACTATCTATGTCCTCCTTTTTGCAAACTGCAGATCCAAAAGATACCACACGAACAAACACCAACGCAGGGGGACAGTCCCCAATCACAGACTCTCAACCAGATAATAATATGAGCCCTCCATCACCTGAGCCACAACTATCAGCATCGCTACTACATAATTTGCCATCTAAACAGGATATAGCAAATATAGTGCGTACATGCATAAGAGAAGAACTAGCTACTATGGCACAAGATATCCACACATTGGGGTTTCAAATGGAATCACTAGAGACCAACCATGATCAATTGAAAGAAGAAGTGCATACTTTGACTGAACAAATTTCCTCACAACAAGATATTATATACAACCTCCAAGAGAAATTGGAAGACTTGGAGAATCGCAGTCGGCGAAAGAATCTAAGAATACGGGGAGTACCTGAAGATGTTTTGCCTCGAGACTTCCCAGTATACCTACAAGCATTGTTTCAACATATCAAGGAATCTTCACATACCACTGATATACAATGGGTAAGGGCGCACCGATCCCTCCGTCCCAAGCCACCAGCCACAGCACCCCCTAGGGACATAGTAATTAGATTTAAAAATTTCCTGGAGAAAGAAATGCTACTGAACCAGGCCCGCAAGAATCAACCAGTCAGATTTAGAGGCACTGTAGTCCAGTTCTACCAGGACTTATCATATGAAACCTTGCAAAAAAGGAAAGAATTTGCACCCCTTACAACAGCACTGCGGAACAAAAAGATCCCATATAGATGGGGTTTCCCAACACAAATATGGGTCCTCAGAAACAACACGAGACTTATCTGTAGATCCACAGAGGACATTTCTGACTTTTGTTCATCATTGGATATAGACCCTGTAGAGACAGATTCGTCAACAAATCTAATCTTACCAGCTACAAAGAGGCCAAATATGATGACACCAAAGTGGCGTACAGTGCCTGCCAAGAAAGGGAAAACCGCAGATGCCACACTACAAGGGAAACATGCTCCCAGCCCACACCTATCTAACACGTCTCCTTAATTTGGACAGTATGTAAGGTCTCAGGTGTCTGATCCTAAGATAGATATGTAAAGGTTTGCATATAAGACAAATTCCCATGCTGTTTGTTTTGTTTGTTTTATTTGTTACACATGTTTTAAGTGCGATTTCATAATCCACAATATAACTTAGCCAGAATAGATAACTTCTATTTAGATATGACATTAGGGCTTGTTATTGCAATTTACTGTTGAATTCCCCAAGTATTGCTCTCAATATGCCCTACATTAGGAAGAGAGCCTTGATTTCATGTTCAAGTAATAGTTCCATATCATGTTTGTTTGTTTGTCTGTTTGTTTATTTGTTTGCATATACTGTTTGCAATGTTCTTATTGAAGTGGATTTATTTTACAGATATAATGCTTTCCTAAACTTAACGTGCGCAGACTCTGCACCAGATACCGTGCTGCATTCCAGACATCTGTGTCCCACTAAATAAATAGAGATGCCACAGTCTACAGGTAATGACACACGTTCACTCACATTATTAACACAGAACGCCAAAGGCCTGAACTCACCCCACAAACGCTCTAAGGCTATTTCAGATTTATCAAAAAAACAAGCAGACATCCTTTTCTTGCAGGAAACGCACTTTCAACACAATAAGGAACCCAAATATTTTGGGAAAGCATTCACGACACACTATCACAGCTCAGGACCTAACAAAAAAGCAGGAGTCAGTATACTAATCAAAAAGGGGATCCCATTCACTTTAACCAATATGAGCAAAGACAGGGAAGGCAGATTTCTAGGGCTCATGGGACTTTTATACGGCAGGCCTATAACGTTGATCAATATATATGCCCCCAACCTCAAGCAAGCCCCTTTCTTTCAAAATGTATTCAAGAAAATTTTAGACCTCGCAAAAGGCCCTATCTATTTGGCTGGAGACTTCAATTTTCCTTTACAACCAGAGAAAGATAGCTCCAATCCTAAAATTTTAATATCCAAAAAAACCTCCACACTCCTATGGAAGAATCTGAAAAACCTCAACCTATATGACATCTGGCGTTTTATACACACAGAGAAAAAAGACTATACCTTCTTTTCAAACCCTAACAAATCGCACAGTAGACTAGATTATATCTTTACTAATCAAAAAGGTCTAACTACGGTTCGCCGTTGTGAGATATTACCTACCTTTTGGTCTGACCACTCGGCAGTCATGCTAAAATTTTCATGGCCCGAAACACCCTTAGACCCCTTTAGCTGGAGGCTAGACGACACTTTACTGACTAATCCATCCACCTTAGATAAGCTATCCACACTTATAACTGAATATTTTACTCACAATGCTAATTCGGTAGGAAATAAATATATTGAATGGGAAGCGCATAAATGCGTAATCCGGGGAGAATTGATAAAACTTAAAGCGTTACACCAAAAACAAAATCGCCAACAATATAACGATTTAACGGAAGCATTTGCAAAATTAGATCATGCACTAAAAAGAAATCCAAACGATTCCGCAGTAGCACAGAAACATCAAGATGCTCGAAAAGCTTTAGACAGTTTCTTGGAAATAGAATATCAAGCGCTCCACAAGAAAACGAACAGCATGTTTTATTATGAAAGCAATAGAGCAGGCAAATTACTGGCACGCGCGCTAAAAAAGAAAAAATTCAAATCATTTATATATGAAATTCATAGCCCAAAACACAAGTCTCCACTTTACACAACTAAAGATATTCTTGACACTTTTCGGAATTACTACACGGACCTTTATAATATCACTAAAACCCCCTTGACAGAAGAACATCATTCTCACCTTCGGGCATATGTAGACAATTGTCAGGTCCCTAAAATCACATCAGAACAATTACAAATTTTGAAAAGACCTATAACCCCACAAGAACTCCAATATGCCATAACTAATTTACCTAGCGGAAAGAGCCCAGGCCCAGACGGCTTGACAGCCAAATATTACAAAACCTTTTGCTCTATCTTTATCCCCCATCTTGTTCAACTTTTTAACGAGGTCACAGAGGAGAACCCATTTCCACCCTCAATGCTTGAGGCACAAGTATCAGTACTTCCTAAACCGGGTAAACAGCCAAATACACCTGCAAATTTCCGCCCGATTTCTCTACTTAATGTAGATATCAAATTATATGCAAAAATTTTAGCAACCAGGGTTAATTCGGTCCTTCCATCCCTGATACATCTAAATCAAGCAGGCTTTACGCCTACACGTGAAGCTAGGGACAACACCACCAAAATTTTGACTCTTATGGAATACGCCCGTAATCACCAGGTCCCCTCCGCGTTCATATCTATGGACGCGGAGAAAGCCTTTGATAGGCTCGACTGGGCCTTTCTAAAACAAACCTTATTTAAATTTGGATTTGACCAAGAACTAATAATGAAAATATTTGCTTTATATAATGCACCTCAAGCAAAAGTTAAGCTAAATGACTCCTTTTCAAGCCCCTTCCAAATTAATAATGGAACCCGTCAGGGATGTCCCCTTTCACCGCTACTTTTCGTCCTGTCAATGGAAATCTTAGCCTCATACATACGACAGAACACTGCCATTTCGGGGATCCAGATAGGTCCAGCAGAATACAAAATCACGCTTTATGCGGATGACATATTTCTCACCCTCACAAACCTAGATACTACAGTCCCTGCCTTGATGGCTACGTTAGAAACATATGGGAGATTTTCAAACTTTAGCATAAACATTATGAAGTCCGAACTGATACATATAAATTTATCGCCAACAGTTCTAACTAACATACAACATCAATTTCAATTCAAACAGAAGGGAAAAGCAGTTAAATACTTAGGAGTCTACATAACTCCAAACATACAGGATGTTATAACATTAAACTATGAAAGTCTCATCCTAAACATAAACTCTATACTAAGAGGCTGGAATGGAAAATCTATATCATGGTTAGGCAGACTCAACGCATTAAAAATGATAATATTACCCAAAATATTGTATCTAATGCAAACCCTGCCTGTCCCACTCCCTGACCCATTAGTTCATAGGCTGCAAAAAGCATTGAATAATTTTATCTGGGCAAATAAACGCCCTCGTATCGCTACTGCTACCTTATATAGACCAAGGGATCTAGGGGGCATAGGAGCACCAAACATACAACATTATAGGTTAGCCACCTTCATGACTAGGATAGTTGACTGGTGTAGACATGCAACAGATAAAGAATGGGTCCAAATAGAAAATCTTTTGAATAACAATAATAATATAAGTGGGAATTGTTGGCTCCCCCCTAACCAGAGATTACTCTCAACAACAATCTCCACCCCCACCCGAGAAACCTACAAATTGTGGGATAAAATCATACGACAATATACACATATTTCTTCCATATATTCTCCTCTGACCCCAATAGTAGGAAATATAGCCTGCCCGTTAAATATTAAAATACATAATCCTCAAGCGATAACCATTCAGAACTCTTTTCCGATCTATACCCTATTTGCAGAGGGAAAGATCAAATCACATACTGATCTAACAGACAGCATTGGGCCCCAACTACAAAACTGGTTGTCATACTCACAACTAACCCACTTTCTTTCTACACATCCATCTAAACCACACTTTATTCGCTCCCTAACCCCTTTTGAAAATTTATGCACTAACCCACTCCCTAACAAAGGCATACTCTCAATAGCGCATAAGCAACTCCAATTGTCCCACTTTAAATCTCTACCAACATATGTCAGTAAATGGGAAAGGGAAATCGATAGCACGATCCCTGAGCAAACATGGTATGATGTATTCAAACACATGGGTAAAGCCTCTTCTTCAATTTCCATACTGGAAATGAACCTTAAACTGCTGTGCAGATGGTACTACACACCTGCCCGTCTGCATCAGTTATTTCCAAATACCCCAGCTACATGCTGGAGAGGCTGCCAAGAAAATGGTACCCCGTATCATATCTGGTGGCAGTGTCCGAAAGCCAAAACCTACTGGGAGGCTATTGAGAAAGAAATTGCACTAGCATTAAATATACCCATGACATTTGATGTATGGTTTTTTGTTTTTAATCACTTCCCAAAGATAAAATGTAAGTTAAGGTTGTCGCTTTTAACGATAATGGTCAATACCGCTAAAAGACTGATACCATTAAATTGGAAACAAATAGAACTTCCTACAGTGAAGGTTTGGAGGCAAGCAGTCACACATAACATAGAGTTAGAAAAATATCATTACAAACAGACACACCGACAGGAAGATTATCACTCACTACACTTCTTGTGGGAGGAGTATTTGAACTCGAGACCTATAGACCACTACTAAGATATATATCCACCCTGAAGCATAATATGTAATAGTAGGCCTGGCGTTTATACTATCCTATACAATTCACACCTAAATGCATTATTTATGGAAAATTGGAATGCAAACTACCAAGCCAACAGGTTACAGATTAAAGCCGGTATTCTGGTGCGTGTACTGTGCAATGTGTAATGAGTAATTTCTACAGTCTCATCATGTATTGATAAGCTGAGTATTAAGATAATGTGAAATGTTTTCCACTATTGCATGTTTGAATATTGTATACACAACTTGAAACATTTATCTGTTTACTTATTTAAACCCATTTGTATGCAGATTCAATTTACTTTAATAAAACTGTTGAAAAAAAAAAAAAAAAAAAAAAAAAAGTAAACTGGAAGGTTGTTTAAAACTGCATGCACAATCTGAATTATACAAGTTTATTTTGACTTTACTGTACCTTTAAGACTTATACAAAAGTAGCTCCTGGTTATCTATCCATGGTAACTTGTCATATCACAAGTGGAATTCTAATAATCCCTCTTTAAAGGGATTGCAGATTAGTTTAGGAAATATTAAGGCAAATCAAACGAAAGGAGATAATAAAAATATTTATAAAAATTGTTATATTTAAAAATAAATGGAAAAAAGCTCTCATTCAAGAAACTAAAATTATTTATAAGAGTCTCGCATTAGTCAACACAACTACAGCACACTAAATTAAAATTTGAAATGAACCCTACCTCTGACTGTTGAAGTGAAGATTGTATTGGTGCATGAAGCAATGTATCCATTCCTAGAGGAAATAAATAGATTTAAAAAAAATATGCAAAACAGTGCATTACAATTAAACATTGTTGCTACACTTGTATTCTTTACACAGATTGTGCATAAGGCATTGTTCAAACAAGCATATTTTTTTATCCAAAATTTTTAAAAAGTCATCACATTCCCCTGTCATTTTCATGTACATACACACATAAACAGATACACACACAAAATAGTCTACCACACAGATCATAAATGGATTAAGGTCTCATACATAGGAGTATAGGGAGAAAAAATAAACTAAAACACAGAAACAAACTTTCCATACATGTCCAAAAAAAAAAAAAAAAGATTAGGTAACTGTTGAGAAAGCCCTATTTTATTCCATTCACTACAAAGCCATTTTATTAACCCTGTGCTGGAGTAGTTGTTTGGCACTCAGTTTATTTACACATAGACAAAACAGGTGTACACAATAATTTCTTGTTTTTAACAACTTTTTGTATGCTGTTTGCTCACGCTGGGAAAACTTTCTATCCTCAATAAAGTGTTTTTGATTGAAAAAAAAAAAAAAAAAAAAAAAAAAAAAAAAAATATTCCAGAATACCCTTGGAAAACCTTGAATCAAGTACTTCTTTAACCTCATAGATTTCTGAGTCTTGGATGGAAGTGGTCGGTAGTAATTGGGGTGTGTTATTTCTAGTAGGAACGTATGGTTTGAGGAGGGAAACATGGAAAGTCGGATGTATTCTCATAGATGATGGTAAATCCAGAGTGACTGCATTCTGATTTATTACCCTAGTGATAGGGAAAGGTCCACAGAATTTTTGTGTCATTTTCCTACTAGGAAGATGAAGCTTTAGGTTTTTCGTTGACAACCATACCTGGTCTCCTATTTGATATGAAGGTGGTTGTCTGTGTCTCAAATCATAATAGTGCTTTTGGGAAGTCTGAGCTTTTGAAATGTTTTCCTTGATAACCCGAAAATTGTCTAGAAGTGCATTATTCCATTCATCTACGAGAGGAGAATTGGAAGGAGTAGTACTAACTGAAGTGATGGTTGGATGGTACCCATAATTTGCGAAGAATGGAGATAATTTTGTGGATGAATTGGTTAGATTATTGTAGGAAAATTCAGCGAAGGGTAAGTATGTTATCCAATTGTCTTGCTGGTAGGAACAAAAACATCGTAGGTACTCATCTAACCATTGATTGATTCTCTCAACCTGTCCGTTTGCTTGTGGATGAAATGCAGTGGTGTATTGATGGGTTATGTTAAGAGATTGACAGAGACTTTTCCAGAATTTAGATGTGAACTGGGATCCCCTGTCAGATATCAAAACTGTTGGTACCCCATGAAGCCGAATCACATGTTGTATAAATAAGTTAGCTGTTTCTGCTGAAGTGGGAAGCTTATGAAATGGAATAAAATGCGACATTTTGGTGAAACTATCAACAACTACCATGATGGTGGTATAATTCTTTGATGGAGGTAGATCCACAATGAAGTCAACTCCTACTTGTTTCCAAGGTCTGTCAGATGTTGGAATTGATATTAAAAGTCCATAAGGTAATTTCCGCTCAGTTTTGCATACTTGACAAGTAACACAACTCTTTATATAATCTGAAACAGTTTCCTTCAAATGAGGCCACCAATATGTCCTTGTTATGAGTTCGATGGTGCGTGATTCCCCTGGATGTCCAGCTAAGGGTGAATCATGGTGATGTTGTAAAATTTGTTGTCTCAATTCTTTAGGAATATAAATCATATTCTTGTAGTAGTATAATCCGTCTTTCAATTCCAAAGGAACCTTAGTGTCAGTAGGTGAATTTTTTGAAGAGTTCTTTATATCAGTTAGAAAGTCTGAAGTTAATCCGATGAAGCGTTCAGGAGGAATTATAGCAGTAGGATTTTCGTTAGGAATAGGTTCGGATAGTTGTCGAGAGAGTGCATCCGCTTTTCCATTTTTGTTTGCTGGGCGGTATTGGATTTGAAAGTCGAATCTTGCAAAGTAAAGACTCCACCGTACCTGTCTAGCTGATAGAGTCTTGTTATTTTGCAGGTATTGGAGGTTTTTGTGGTCCGTATAAATTATGAAGGGCATTTTTGCACCTTCTAGTAGGTGTCTCCAAAATTCTAAGGATTTACGGATGGCGAGTAATTCTTTGTCTCCTATTGCGTAATTCCTCTCTGCTGATGTCATACTTTTTGAAAAGTAGGAGATTGGATGTAGAGGATCTTTGGGTGTTTTCTGTTGTGAAAGTACTGCCCCAATCGCAAAGTCTGAGGAATCAACTTCCAATACGTATTGTAAATCAACATTAGGAAATTTGAGTATGGGTGCTTCTGTGAAAGTTTGTTTCAAGAAGTCAAATACTTTGGAATGACTTTGATTCCAATGGAATTGTTGGGTTGAACCAGTAAGTTGTGTGAGTGGTCTCACTATTGATGAAAAGTTCTTTATAAATTTTCTGTAATAATTGGCAAACCCCAAAAACCTTTGGAGAGACTTCTTATCTTTAGGAGTTGGCCAATTTTTTACTGAATCAACCTTCTCGGTTTGCATTTGGATACCAGCAGGAGATATAGTGTAGCCTAAGAACGAGATAGTGGTATTGTGGAATGAACACTTTTCTAATTTGGCATATAGTTTATGTGTTTGTAACCGAGCTAATACCCAACGGACATGTTTTATATGTTCTGGCAAATTGTTGGAGTAAATTAAGATGTCGTCTAAGTATACTACTAGACATATGTCTAATAAATCCCGGAAGATATCATTAATAAAGTGTTGGAACGTTGCGGGGGCATTACAGAGACCGAATGGCATCACTAGGTACTCATAGAGTCCATACCGAGTTCTGAATGCTGTGAGCCATTCGTCTCCTTCTCTTATACGTATGAGATTGTATGCCCCACGCAAGTCCAACTTAGTAAAGATGGTAGCATTACTTAATCTTTCAATTAATTCCGGTATGAGAGGTAACGGATATCGGTTTTTTACCGTCCGTTTATTAAGCTCTCGGTAATCTATTATCGGCCTGAGGGAAGTGTCTTTGTTGGTTACAAAGAACATTCCAGCTGCTGTGGGTGAAGAAGAGGGTCTGATGAAACCATTTCGAAGATTATCTTGTAAGTATTGTTTTAGATGTAACAACTCAGGGTGACTCAATGGATACAAATGACCAACCGGTAATGTTGCACCTGGAATTAATTCAATTGGGCAATCATAAACCCGATGGGGTGGAAGAGTTTCTGCCTCAACTTTACTAAAGACCTCTATGAAGTCCTGGTATGGTTCCGGTATTTGAATCTGTTCTAATTCTGTGTGTAGTATTTTATGATGTGGGAAGCATGTATTTTCACAGAATTTTGATTGGAAGGCAACAGTTAAAGTTGACCAATCTATATAGGGATTGTGTGTCTGAAGCCAGTATAACCCTAATACTATAGGGAAATGAGGTGATGGAATTACATCGAATGTTATATATTCGGTGTGGCCATCTTCAGTAATAACTAATATAGGTACTGTGTTGTGAGTTATAGGACTATTTGCAATTACAGAGCCATCAATAACTTTAATTGAAACTGGTGTTTTCTTTAATACAATAGGTATTTTATTTTTCAATACAGTAGATTTGTCTATAAAGTTTCCAAAGGCTCCAGAGTCAACGATGGCAGAAGTAGACAATCTATTAAGGTCCCACTGCAAAAGGAGAGATAGTTTGCAATAAGAAATTTGTTTATCTAGACTTTGAGTGTTGTTAATATGAACAAACTTACTCTTTTTATTTTTTTGTAGTGTTGGACAATTCATAACTATGACTGGGATTTGCACAATACATACAGAGGTGATTAGTTCTTCTTCTTATCCTTTCTTCAGGGGTTAATGGTCCACGTATAACTCCTATTTCCATGGGGGTGACATGCTCCATTGGAGGTGATTTTATGTGTGCAGAGGTGGACATAGTGGCTTTAAATGTTGGATCTGAATAACCACGTTCAGCTTTGCGTTCCCTGAGTCTCCGGTCGATTTGGGTTGAGACTTTTATTAATGCATCCAGGGTACTTGGAAGCTCTATACGTGCTAGCTCATCCTTGACAGGATCAGACAGTCCCAATCTAAATTGGTTTCTGAGCGAAACCAAACTCCATGCTGAGTCTGATGCGTACAGCTTAAATTCAGTGGTATATTCCTCCACTGTCTTTTTTCCTTGTTTTAAGCTCCTCATCTTTTGTTCAGCCGTTAGTTGAATATCAGTATCTCTATATAGCTCATCCATAGCTTGGAAAAAATTTGTTAGTGAATCTAGTAGGGGGTCATTTGTTTCACACAAATGATCTGCCCAAATTCTGGGTTCAGATCTTAGAAAAGATATTGTGGACAAAACCCTTACCCTGTCAGTGGGGTAAGTTTTTGGTTTTAAATTGAAGAGCAGGTAGCAGGCATTTTTAAACTGCCTATAGGTTTTCCTATTACCATTATATAATTCTGGCAAGCTTATCTGTGGTTCAGAACTGGGGGTTTGTTGTTCTTTTACCTCCTTTATAAGCTCTCTGAGAACCTGATTTTCTAGTTGTAAGTCCCATTTTGTCTACCTTTTGACTCAGGTTATAGACTACTTGGGGAATTTCAGCAGGTTCCATTTTCTTTTAAGGCTTAGTATTAAGTAACAATCAATCCTGCTTAGTATGATTACAAGTATAGGTATGTAGCACAATATCAATTGAGAGTACTATTACTTGGTAAACCCATATGGATATATGTGCAGTTAATATAAGATTAATGTTTCCCTACAAAAAATACACACTAAAGTATTATCTGTATTATAGGAATCAAAATCAAATGTAATCTTGGAAATAAGCAGGCTTGTAATAATACAAAGGATATAGGAATAGGTGAAACTTTCTTATGAATAAGTAAGGAGAAATTATAATATATTGCGTAACATGAGATATTAAACACACAGCAAGTAAGTCTTATCCAATGTAGTATTGATAGATTGTTATAATGGAGAACTTATGCAAATATAGTTATAGTTGCAAACGTGGTAATGTACCTTGAAAACTGTGAGTGCGGTAAATAAAGACAAACACTTCCGGGTTCTGTAGGCTGCGGGTGCAGCAGCAGTTAGAGACACGCTGAAGCCAGCTAACAGTCAGCGTGTGACGTCACGATTCTCCGGTGCAGCAGAAATCAACATAAGGAGAATATAACAGAACATATAAGTTTAACAGATTAGAGCTTCAATAACCGGTTATCCTTTATGGCTGCCACAGACTTGGTTTGTAAAATAATATGAGCTGATAAGATGAAACAGGTAACGTAACTCCCCAAAATAAAGACAGTCTTGAATAAATGAAAGTACTTGCCAAAGTAAGATTTCCAAAAGATGTTGCAACAGGCTGGAAATAAATATGAGATCCGTAGTAGAAAGATCTTGAATGATGTAACTTGAGTTGTTGATAAGTTAAGATTCAATTTTAACCTTCCAGAGATATGAGAGGCTCAGTGTTACTCTGAGGAAAATAACAAAATACTAAGCAAGGTGTGTTCAGTGAACAGGTGTTTTATGGGAGTAAGTAAGATATGATTGGTTGAATTCTAATTAAAGAAACAGTACACCCAAAAGCCTGACACATGCTCAGACAATTGAATGGAGACCACTTGGACCTCTCTCAAAGGATAGTTCTGGACTACCTGACGAGAGACTTTCTATCCTGGTGGACTTCTTAGAACCATCTGTCTGCCATCTGACCATGCTTCTTGAGACCATCTGGGGAGATTGAGACCACAGATGCCAGTCTCTCAGTCTGGGGTTCTTTAAGGGCTCAGGGTCTTTGGACTCAAGAGGAATCTTCTCTCCCTATATATATCTGTGAGTTGAGAGCAATTTTCAATGCTCTAACATATTGGCCTCAACTATGTTTGGTCCGCTTTATCAGGTTCCAGTCGAACAACATTACCTCGGTGGCGTATGTCAATCTCCAGGGAGGAACTCAGAGTTCTTTAGCAATGAAGGAAGTGTCCCAGATTCTACAGTAGGCGGAGTCTCATGATTGTCTCCTATCTACCATCCACATCCCAGGAGTGGATGTCTGGGAGGCAGATTTCCTGAGCAGGCAGACCTTTCTTCCCGGGGAGTGGGCTCTCCATCAGGAGGTATTCTCAATGTTAACGCTCAAGTAGTTAGTTCCAGAATTGGATCTGATGGCGTTGCACTGAAATGCCAAGCTTCCAAAGTAGGTTCAAGATCAAGTGATCCGCAAGCAGCTCTGATTGATGCTAGCGGTTCCATAGATCTTCGGTCGGGCAAACCTTCTTCCTCACGTTTGCTCTTCTTTCACGAGTCATTGCTCGTATCAATCAGGAGAGAGCGTCTGTGATTCTCATAGCTTCTGCCTGGCCTTACCCGTAGGATTTTCTATAAGGTATTGCGTAAATACCTTTATTGGTGTGATTTGAGGGATTTTTTTCTCTTGGAGCAGGATAAGGGTACCCCGAATTTTGTCTTTCCTTCAGGAGGGCCTGGAGAAGGGTTTGTCAGTCAGCACTCTGAGGGGTCAGATTTCTTTTTTCTTTTGCTCAAACGTCTGGCAGATCTGCCAGATGTCTTAAATCTTTTGGTCAGAATCAGGCCTGTGTTTAAACCTATTGTTCCTTCTTGCAGCCTTAATCTTGTTCTTAAAGTTCTGCAGCAGACTCTGGAGATTGTTGTTCCTTCATTTTGTCCTAATTCTTCTTCTCAGAAGGAACTCCTGTTGTATAGCCTGGATGTTGTGCGTGCTCAAAAATGTTTTACCTTCAAACATCCGTAGTTTTCGGCAAACATCTGCCCTGTTCATTGCTTTCTTTGGTAAGCGTTTGGGTCAGAAGGTCTCTTCTACTACTCTTCTCTCTGGTTGAGACGTGTTATCTGGGTAGCTTATGAGTCAGCTGGACTCAGCCTCCTGAGAAAATGACGGCTCATTCTACTAGGGCTGTCTCTTCTTCCTGGGCTTTTAGATATGAAGCTTTGGGGAAGCAAATCTGCAAGGCGGCCACTTGGTCCTCATTGCATACCTTTTCCAAATTCTACAAATTTGATACTTTTGCCTCGACTGAGGCTTCTTTTGGGAGAGGAGTTCTTCAAGCGTTAGTGCCTTCTGTTTAGATTTGCCTATCTTGTTCTCCCTCCCTTTTATTCTGTGTCCTCTAGCTTGGGTATTGGTAATTGGAATGAAATTGGGGACTCTGCATGCCATAGGAAAGAAAACAAAATGTATGCTTACCTGATAAATTTCTTTCTTTTCGGGCATGGAGAGTCCATGACCCGCCCTTATTTAATTTAAGCCCTTTTTTAATTTAAGATGGCAGTTTTTTGTATACAAACCTCAGGCACCTCTATACCCTTGTGTTATCTTCTTTTTTCCATTTTCCTTCGGCTGAATGACTGGGGATAGTGGGTAAGGGAAGTGACACTTAACAGCTCTGCTGGGGTGCTCTTTGTCTCCTCCTGCTGGTCAGGAGTTGAATATCCCACTAATAATTGGAATGAAATCGTGGACTCTCCATGCCCGGAAAGAAAGAAATGTATCACTTAAGCAGAAATTTTGTATTTCTGCAATGCTTTCAAAGCATTGGAGGAAAGTAGACAGAACGCTTACATCCTACACCAACAGCCTCCCACAGCAATTCCTTTTTATCACTGATGGTGCATCCAATCAGCTGCTGTACTGCTCTTCCCATAGATTATGCAAAGCACACACCAGCCAGTTAATGAACCTGTTTTAGAAACTGAAGTGTTCATAGGCATTTGGAAATGGGGGGGGGGGGGGGGGACAAGATGAGCAACCCCCCCATATTTTTACACTTTATATCCAAGTGTAAGCAGCTGCTTAAGTCACGGATTTGATGCCAATGAACAATCATATTGAAAGCGATGTGCAACTCATTTGCACACATCTCATCTCTCTACTGTTGCCCTTCTTACCACTGGCTGTGCTTGAGGCATTTTAGTTCTCCCCGCCACAGACAAATTTCTGAGGAAATGTTTAATGCTATTAAGACACAAACTAGGCAAAAAGTGCATTTTCATGAGTCCATTTCAATTTTGAACATAACAATTTTAAACATTTTTGCAATATACTTTTTAGCAAAAAATACTTCTAGGAAAAGTTATTATTGTTTAGACGTGTATATATCTCTGAGCTTGAATGTATCATGTGATACAAACCATGTCTGATGGCTCAGTGTCTGAGTACGATTGCACTGGGCACATGCAGGATACATACATATGAAACAATGATACTTTTTATTAGAAATATTAGTATACTGCAAAAATGTTTCTTGTGTCCCTTTAAACACATAACGTCTGTCAAAGCACAAGGCCCAGGGAAACTCCCCACTGTGTCCTATAATGTTCTTTGTGATATCTTTTCATTTTTCTTTTCCTACATAGTGGGGGATATTTATCAAAGGTCTGGCAGACTTGATCCAACAGTGCGGATCAGGTCCGCCAGACCTCGCTGAATGCGGAGAGCAATATGCTCTCCGTATTCAGCATTGCACCAGCAGCTCTTGTGAGCTGCTGGTGCAACGCCGCCCCCTGCAGCCGCCAGCAGGGGGGTGTCAATCAACCCGATCGTACTCGATCGGGTTCATTTTCGGCAATGTCTGTCCGCCTGCTCAGAGCAGGTTGACAGGGTTATGGAGCAGCTTCATAAATGGGCCCCAGTGAGTAATTTAAGTCCATATCCAACTATTTCTGAAGTTTATCTTTTTATTATTCCTAAACTCATTAGAGTTGTATACCTACATCCCAACTAAATACACATTACTAACTCTTTATGGAAATACTAGTGAATAAACTGAAGTACACTACATGGCCAAAAGTATGTGGACACCTGACCTTTACACCTATATGACCTTGTTGAACATCCTATTCCCGAACCATGGGCATTAATATTGAGTTGCGCCCCCCACACACACACACACTTGCATTCTCCTGGCATCCCCCACACCCAGATTATTCCATCAGACTGCCATATAGTGATGTTTGAGTGATCACTACAGAGCATACGTTTCCATTGCACCTGTGTCCAGTTGCTTCAGTGTGCTTTCCACCAGTCCAGCTGGCACTTGGCATTGCGCATGTTAATATGAGGCTTGTGTACAGCTGCTCGTCAATGGAAACCCATTTCATGAAGTTCCTGATGCCCAGTTATTGTGCTGTTGTTGCTTCCAGAGGAAGTCTGAACTCCGTAGTGAGTGATGCAACAGTTGATAAATCATTTTTACAAGCTAAGTGATTCAGCACTCGGTGGCCATGTTCTATAAGTTTGCATTGTCTACCACTTAGTAACTGGGCTGTTGCTTCTATATGATTCCACTTCACAATAATATCACTTACTGTTGACAGGGGCAGATTCATATAGTTAGTGAGTTGTATGTATAAATATAACATATATTGTAATATTCACATACATGTACAAATATCCTTTGTTATACCAGAAAGTTTCCAATTATAATATCCTCACAATAGGAAACCGGTACCGTATAAAAAAATAAAAAGCAATGCCATGTTGTGTGGTGTCTATTACAGTATTAACAGAACACTTCTGTTTTTCAATGGGAGTGTAAGGAAGAGTCTTATTTCAGGACATCCTGATTGTCTCACTGCTGTTTAAAACAACTGGTGCAAAATGTGGAACCCAAAACTAAAGAACAACGCGCAGTAATCCACAAACAAGAGGTTTCAGTGGTTTTATTAAATTCCAGAGTCTGAATTTTCAGCTATTTGCATTTTAAAGGGACAAGAACATTTTAGTAAGTAAAAAAAACATTGCAATATAATAATATGTCGTCACCCTAGAATAAGTCTGCTCAATACTAGCAGAAGAAACGTGTAGGGTTTTAAGGAAACAAGCAAGGATCCCTAGACATTCACTGAATGTTCAGTAATGTTTTTGTAACAATTATACTTTCCCCACACTAACTAGAAAGTCTAAAAAGCAAATTCTGGAACCAAGGTTTGCTTCACAATGCTGAACCCAACTACATACTACAATGTGATTGCTTAAAGCAGTGAACTAACTAATTTACAGCTCTAATTGGCCATGGTTAAAGGAGATAAGTTAAACATACCAGAGCTTTCAAGTAGGTTTGCAAATCATCAATAAAATGACAGTTTTACATGCTTTTATAAAACATTTATTTTATATGTCTTTTGCAACTCAGAGGGGCTTCCCCCATGTACCCTGATCCCATTCTAAAGCTTATTTTTGGTTCTAGGGTACTTTTTAAAAACCAGAGGACCATTAACTTTATTCAGAGGAATCACAGATCAAACGCTGCTTTTGCCAATCTCCTGTACAGAAAAAGGGGAAAGAGTGATTGGGATAGCGCTATGCAGCTGCGAGTCTTATACAAGGAGAATAAATAAATAAATATTAGTTTGGATCTATTTATATCTGCATATGAGGGTGTCCCTGTTTTGGTTATTCAACTTTGCGATTTTTATTTTGGTATGTGAAGTTCCCCAGTTTGTTTGGATCATATAAGTTGGAAAATAAAGTATTTACTATATTTTTTAAAAAACAGTCTGATTTGAATCATATAACCTGGATGATAAAGTTTTTACTATATTTTTAGAAATAGTCTTGTGTCCTATGTTTTTCATATATATGTATCTTATAGATATTTTTATAAAAAATGATGCATAATTATAAAAATAAAAGATGATGCATAAGAAGAAAGGGGAGCAGGTGCTTTAAGATATATGTATTTTATTCCTATACAGATAGGGTACTTATCATAAAATAGTAAACAATAAAATCTAACACATAGATGCCGGCATCTAGATTTAAAAAACAGTTTCAGTTTGAAATTTGTACTTGTTTAATTCTAGTTTGGGACTATACCCGTGGTTTTATGAAAGCAGCTCTAATTGGCAACACCTGATAAACAACAATAGGTTTCTATTACTTGACACACATGTATCGTATATTTTGTTGGTTACAATTACAATTTTTCAGTGCAGATCTAGTTTTACAATATATAAGCTAGGTTAATGTGAATACCACGTATTTTTGCTTAGACAGCGATATTCCAGGTCTATGGTGGTTATTTACCGCAGTAAATGGTAGAAAGTGGATTTATCTGTCATATATACGTATATACGTGTATAAGCAGATTGTCTCTTGTTATAAAAACCTTTTTACATTGTCCATATTCTGGATCTCCTCCGTTAAAGTTGTGACCGGCCGGTCCTTTGGTGAAGTAGTTCCGTATGTTTTCCTCTGTTTAGGTTAAAAATCCGGGTTCTTCCGGTGTTTCCTGATCCAATTGTGGATTTTCTCCTTGTGTCTGTGTAGCCCTTGAGCCAGGTGATTGAGGCTGGAACGGTTACTGGATCCTTGGATAGGAATTGCACATATGGAGTCTGTCCCTAGAAAGTGGGATATGGCTCGATGTACCTATCCTAGCCAGCCCGAACGCCAGAGACACCTCTCACCTGCTGGGCTCTGTATTTGGATCTCCTGTGACTGTCAGCAATCTCTACGCGTTTCAGCCTGGGGCCTTTATCAAGATCTTGATAAAGGCCCCAGGCTGAAACGCGTAGAGATTGCTGACAGTCACAGGAGATCCAAATACAGAGCCCAGCAGGTGAGAGGTGTCTCTGGCGTTCGGGCTGGCTAGGATAGGTACATCGAGCCATATCCCACTTTCTAGGGACAGACTCCATATGTGCAATTCCTATCCAAGGATCCAGTAACCGTTCCAGCCTCAATCACCTGGCTCAAGGGCTACACAGACACAAGGAGAAAATCCACAATTGGATCAGGAAACACCGGAAGAACCCGGATTTTTAACCTAAACAGAGGAAAACATACGGAACTACTTCACCAAAGGACCGGCCGGTCACAACTTTAACGGAGGAGATCCAGAATATGGACAATGTAAAAAGGTTTTTATAACAAGAGACAATCTGCTTATACACGTATATACGTATATATGACAGATAAATCCACTTTCTACCATTTACTGCGGTAAATAACCACCATAGACCTGGAATATCGCTGTCTAAGCAAAAATACGTGGTATTCACATTAACCTAGCTTATATATTGTAAAACTAGATCTGCACTGAAAAATTGTAATTGTAACCAACAAAATATACGATACATGTGTGTCAAGTAATAGAAACCTATTGTTGTTTATCAGGTGTTGCCAATTAGAGCTGCTTTCATAAAACCACGGGTATAGTCCCAAACTAGAATTAAACAAGTACAAATTTCAAACTGAAACTGTTTTTTAAATCTAGATGCCGGCATCTATGTGTTAGATTTTATTGTTTACTATTTTATGATAAGTACCCTATCTGTATAGGAATAAAATACATATATCTTAAAGCACCTGCTCCCCTTTCTTCTTATGCATCATCTTTTATTTTTATAATTATGCATCATTTTTTATAAAAATATCTATAAGATACATATATATGAAAAACATAGGACACAAGACTATTTCTAAAAATATAGTAAAAACTTTATCATCCAGGTTATATGATTCAAATCAGACTGTTTTTTAAAAAATATAGTAAATACTTTATTTTCCAACTTATATGATCCAAACAAACTGGGGAACTTCACATACCAAAATAAAAATCGCAAAGTTGAATAACCAAAACAGGGACACCCTCATATGCAGATATAAATAGATCCAAACTAATATTTATTTATTTATTCTCCTTGTATAAGACTCGCAGCTGCATAGCGCTATCCCAATCACTCTTTCCCCTTTTTCTAAACTCGGTGATAGTGTTTTTGAGGTTACATCACCATTTGGGATTAGCTAAGAGTCTGAGTGTAGAATCTTTGTATTAACTCTAACCCTCTATAGTACTCCAATCTCCTGTACTACAGGCCGGGGATCATTGGTGACCTAGTGGGCGGCATTCCCAGGCCTCATGGGAGTGCCGTATATCACCACATACTCACGTGGTGACATCACAAAAGGGGCAGAACCAAGTAGCTCAGTGGAGCTGCAGGGGAGCTGGATAGGGATTTGCTTGGGAATGGAACATTATATGATCAATAAAAACAAAAAGATTTAGTATATCTAGAGATCCATAATAAAGTTTATTTTCTAGTAGAGAAGTCCCTCTATAAAAACAAAATTATTATTATTATTATTTTTGTGGTAACAGTGAACACCTTGCAAGAAAAAAAGTGCTTTTATTTCTGTACTGCACAATGGAGCCTCTCTAATCTATATTTTAACCCCCAAAAGCTCTTTTGAGCCCCTATTTTACATGCGGCTACCCTTGATGACAATTTAGTAAGGTGCATACACAGTTGACTGTACCCCTCTATTTTCTTTTTTGTGTATTCAAATTTAAATTTCATAAGGCGATCACAGTATCAGCAGTGGTCACTCAAGCAATTTCACTATTATTTACACAAATCTACTCAAAAATTATAAAAAAAATTTAAATTTTTGCCACAGCTATCTTACATGCTATGAATTATAAATATAATAATGGCATATTGTGAATCTGCTGGGCCTGATTAAAAAAAACAATGTATAATTTGTGTGGGTCACTAACTGAAATTTGACTTACAATAGGGTTTAAATGTAGGTAACAAAATTTTTTTAAATTGGCTCAGCATTGGGGTAAAAAACGAATTAGCAGCGAAAGGGTTAAAGGCAACTAGGAGACAGGTGCACATTCTAAAGGGGCATGAGAACCCTCTTTAGAAAATGGTTAATTCTCCTTTTTATGTGTAAGGTAATGTGTGTGTTTGCTGTATTTAGAGGGAAGCTCAGGAGTGTGCCTGTGCTTGAGCACTATATAGTGGCATTGTTTGGAACAATGATGTACATAGTGCTCAGGTCACGCATGCCTCTGAGTCTACCTCAATATGCTCTCATGACAAGTGTCCAGTTTCAACAACGGATCCCAAGAGAGATACATTTAATAGCAGAGGTAAATTGGATATGTTTGTAAAATTTGTACTTTCTATGTAAATAACAATACTTAAAGGGACATGATTTTTTTTCTTTCTTTCATGATTTATGTAAAACATACAATTTTAAACAACTTTCTAGTTTACTTCTATTATTAAATTTGCTTCATTCAATTGGTATAATTTGCTGAAGGAGCAGCAATGCTCTACTGGTTTCTAATTGAACACGAGTAAGCCAATGACAATCGGTGTGTGTGTGTATATATATATATATATATATATCCTATATAATAAAAGGCCAAGTGTGTTTGTCCGAAGCTGTCATGCGCAGTAGAGACAGCACAAGGACAAACACACCTGGCCTTTGAGTCCCTAGCTGATCTGCGGCATAAGTGGGCGTGAGCGGGGAGAGAGATAGAGAGAGGGGAGAGAGAGAGAGGGGAGAGAGAGAGAGGAGGGGAGAGAGAGAGAAGGGGGAGAGGGGAGAGAGAGAGAGAGGGGAGAGAGAGAGGGGGGAGAGGGGGAGAGGGGGAGAGAGAGAGGAGGGGAGAGGGGGAGAGAGAGAGAGGGGGGAGAGGGGGAGAGAGAGAGGGGGGGAGAGAGAGAGGAGGGGAGAGGGGGAGAGAGAGAGAGAGGGGGAGAGAGAGAGGAGGGGAGAGGGGGAGAGAGAGAGGAGGGGAGAGGGGAAGAGAGAGGGGGGAGAGGGGAGAGAGAGAGAGAGAGAAGGGGGAGAGGGGAGAGAGAGAGGGGGAGGGAGAGATAGAGGGGAGAGAGAGAGAGGGGGGAGGGAGAGAGAGAGGGGGGAGAGAGAGAGAGGGGGGGAGAGAGAGGGGGGGGAGAGAGGGGGGGAGAGAGAGAGATGGTGGGGGAGAGAGAGGGGGAGAGAGAGGGAGAGCAAAAGAGAAGGGGGAGAGAGCGCAAAGAGAGGGGGAGAGAGATGGGGGAGAGAGAGAGAGGAGGGGAGAGAGAGAGGGGGGATAGAGAGAGAGAGGGGGGGAGAGAGAGGGGGGAGAGGGAGGGAGAGCAAAAGAGAAGGGGGAGAGAGAGCACAAAAGAGAGGGGGAGAGAGAGCGCAAAAGAGAGGGGGAGAGAGAGCGCAAAAGAGAGGGGGGAGAGAGCGCAAAAGAGAGGGGGGGAGAGAGCGCGCAAAAGAGAGGGGGAAGAGAGCACAAAAGAGAGAGAGAGCGCAAAAGAGATTGGGGAGAGAGAGCGCAAAAGAGAGGGGGAGAGAGCGCAAAAGAGATGGAGGAGGGAGAGTGCGCAAAAGAGATGGGGGAGAGAGCGCAAAAGAGAGGGGGAGAGAGAGAGCGCGAAAGAGAGAGCAAAAGAGAGGGGGGAGAGAGAGAGCGCGCAAAAGAGAGGGGGGAGAGAGCGCAAAAGAGAGGGGGAGAGAGAGCTCAAAAGAGAGGGGGGAGAGAGCGCAAAAGAGAGGGGGGGGGGAGAGAAAGCTCAAAAGAGAGGGGGAGAGAGAGGGAGAGCAAAAGAGAAGGGGATGAGAGAGCGCGAGAGAGATAGGGGAGAGAGATGAGGGGAGAGAGGGAAGGGGAGAGAGAGAGAGAGGGGGGAAGAGAGAGAGAGGAGGGGGGGAGAGAGAGAGGGGGGGAGAGAGAGAGGGGGGGAGAGAGAGGGGGAGAGGGAGGGAGAGAGAGCACAAAAGAGAGGGGGAGAGAGAGAGCGCAAAAGAGAGGGGGAAAGAGAGAGCGCAAAAGAGAGGGGGGAAGAGAGAGCGCAAAAGAGAGGGGGAAGAGAGAGCACAAAAGAGAGAGGGAGAGAGAGAGCGCAAAAGAGATTGGGGAGAGAGAGTGCAAAAGAGAGGGGAGAGAGAGGGGGAGAGAGCGCAAAAGAGATGGGGGAGAGAGAGCGCGAGAGAGATGGGGAGAGAGGAGGGGAGAGAGAGAGGGGGAGAGAGAGAGAGGAGGGGAGAGAG